>NC_092339.1:157115000-157315000 GCF_046630445.1 Rutidosis leptorrhynchoides
ATATGTGCTTTTCATTAATCGCCATATGTGCCTTTTCATTAATCACCATATATGCTTTTCATTAATCACCATATGTGTTTTTCATTAATCATCATATGTGCTTTTTCATTAATCACCATATGCGCTTTTCATAATATATCCTTTTCACCATATGTGCTTTTAATCATATGCGCTGCGCTTTTCATCATATGCACTTTTCATCATATGCGCTTTTAATCGTATGCACTTTTAATCATATGCGTTGCGCTTTTCATTATACGCGCTTTTCATCATATGCGCTTTTCATCATATGCGCTTTTAATCGTATTCGTTGCGCTTTTCATCATATGCGCTTTTCATCATATATCCTTTTTCGTTCATTTTATCAAGTTTGCAATACCTGATATAGTATTTATAATTCCTTCAGTTGATTTCAAATTAATGAAATATTTCTTAGATTTGAGTATAGTGTGTGTGTGGTACCAATATATGCAATACAAATATTCCCACCATGTGATTGATTTTGTACTTTAGCAGTATTCATATTTAAATTTCAACAAGATTGTAACGACCCGACCAAAACCATTATTGACGGCGCCGTTAACTTAGGTCCCGTTGCGTGGTCGTAGTCCCTATATGAGACTCGTTTGACCAAAATTATGTCGCATTCATTTGAAAGGTACAAGACTTGCAAGTTTAGTTTACAAAACCGTTCGACAACAAGTCTAAGTTTACAAAAGTCATAAAGTATAAATGAAATAACTTGCGACATAATTAGTTTAAAAACACAGTTGCTATAAATAGCGTAAGTATGTAAACAAAAGTTTGAATCCAAAAGTGCTATCACTAGCGTATGTATGTATGTATGCTTGACCCCAAGCAAGAAATCAGAGTGTATGCATGTATGCTTGACTCCAAGCAAGTATGAGTGTACGCGGAAGCATGTATCAAATAGCCAAGTATGAACCTGAGAAACATATAGAAAACTGTCAACGAAAAACGTTGGTGAAATCATAGGTGTTTGTAAACGTTGTTTTTGAACCACAAGATTTAGCATTCCCATAGTTGATTATCAAAATCGTTTGCATTCCAAAAGTATTGTTCGCGAGCACCCAATTATCAAGACTTAACGTCTCCTTCCATAGAACCCCATCACCATAGTGTTAGAACATACACTGTTTCTCGAAAATATATTTCATCCGTAGACGGTAGCGAACCGTCCGTAATGAGGGTTTGTCAAACCCGTATGGCCACACAATATAAGTTCTCGCTTACACCCTGCAAGTGTAACTAATGATAATCGAATTGAGGATTTTTGTTCTAACTCGCTGTGGAATGTTTGTTTCCTTGTACTTGTGTTCAAAGTAATAGAGTATGTAGTATAAAACTGTATATGTTTCTCATCCCATAATTTAAAAGTATAAAAGTTGTTGAAAGATGGGACTATGATCTCACCTCGAGTGCACGAGTATAAAAGTACTTCACAAAGTAACGTATGCATGAAAGTTGCTTAGCCTTGACCTAAACAAGTAAGTTGTATCAATTAACCGGTTACGACACAAGGTCGGGTGAAATGTGTTCAATTAGTCCTATGGCTCGTTACGACTCGAATAGTATAGCATGTGAATCACGTTGTCAAGTTTCATGCAAGAATCAAGTATAAAAGAAGATTAGAACGATTGCATAAACGTTTGGTCAAGTTTGACTAAAAGTCAAACTTGGTCAAAGTCAACGAAAAAGTCAACACGTTCGGGTCGGGTCCCGAACTATTTTTCTAAGCTTAGGAGTCATATATGAGCATGTTGGCCAAGTTACATGTTAATCGGAGGTGCGTAGCATAGTTGGATTTAAACAAAAAAGTGCAAAGTTGGTCAGCCCCTAAACAAGGCAAATGTCGCGCCGCGACATATGGTGGCCGCGCCGCGACAATGGACGTGGCCTGGTGCCTGGTCAGTTTCAAAAGTTCAAGTCTTGATTCAAAATTCAATTTAGCACAAAACGCAAACCGTAAACACTTAGAATGCGTATCTTATATCGTCGGAAAGCTCTTTTGACAAGGAATACAATTAACTACCTTTCACAAGCAAAAACATCAATTACAATAACCGAAAACTCGTCAATTGATCAAGAAAGGTTTATTTTCAAAGTTTCAAGTTCGTAAAACGTATTTTATGATTCGGGAATCCAATTTACACATACGATATGCCGTTTTGAAGGTAATTAAGCATACATTACAACTAAACACTTACTAATAACATTTCATGGCATTCGAAACATCAAAAGCTCGTTTTAAGTCTATCAAGCCCTAACCAAAATCCGCAAAAATCAATATTCATGTTTTTGAAGTTTTCTTAATCAACCTACGCATCAAAACGAAGCTAGTGATACTAGTAACACAATTAAAACATGAACTTTAACAATTTAACAACATTAACTCATCCAAAATCAAAGATTTAGCACACCCATTTCAAATGTTCAAACTAGTTACTCAAAACAACGAATCGAGCAAACAAAACATATATTCATGTTATACACGAGCCATAGACACTAACTAACACCATTTCAAGAATATATAACGAATTTAGAGAAATTTAGTGTTTTAGAAATGTTACCCAAACGAGATGAAATTGGTACCAAAATGTAGAGGATGAAGAGAGGATCACGACTATGTAATTTGTTTTGATGTTGGCCTCCTAGATCGAATTTAGATGATGAATGATTGAATTGGGTAAATGTGTGTGTGTTCTTGCTAGAGAGAAAGAAAGAGAGATGGAGATGATTGAATGGTGGTGATTGGGGTGGACTAGTTGACCTAGTCAACTAGTTTGCCCCGTGTCAATTTTAGTCCCTCGAGTTTAGAAGCGGGTGCGGGATTTTACCGAACGAATATTTTGAAAACGCTCGAGTAAACGAGTGATGTTATAATTAAGTAACGGAAATATTATGAACGTTAGTCAACGGAAACTACGAATATAAATCACGAAAGATATTTATTTAAAAATAAAAAAAGACAGTGTTAAAAATAAATTTAACGGAAAAACGCGGGATGTTACATTACCTACACCTTAAAAGAAATTTCGTCCCGAAATTTAGTTGGAAGTAGCAGTTGTTTCTTCTTCGAACTGTTGTGTTGCCGATTCTACGAATAAGTGAAGGTACTTCCTTGGGCATTTCAACGAACTTTGACAGTCGGGATTTTTACATTGGTTTAAAGTTTGGCTTCACGATTTATAGTTTCAATCGGTCCTCCTATGAGGTGGAGTTTATCGTTGATAGTAAGTTCATCGAAGAGGAGAACAAGTTCTTGTTTCGCAAGACACGCCTTTAAGTTTGATACGTAGAATTTAGGATGAACGGAGACTCGAATGAGTTGAAAAATCTAAACGGCTAGTAACGGGTCCAAAACGCCCCAGGATTTTAAAAGGACTAAAAATATCGCGGATTTAGCTATCTACGTTTCCCGAAATGGATTACACCTTTTCAAGGTGCGACTTTAACGTTACGCGGTTACCCACTTGGAATTCGAGAGGTTCACGTCTAACATCGGCATAGTTCTTTTGGCGACTACGATCCGCCTTGAGCCTTTCTTGGAATTGAAAAATTTTCCGGTTGTTTCATGAACGATTTCGGGTCCGGTGGTTCGCTTGTCACCTACTTCGGTTTAACAATTTAAGAAAATGACAATTACGGCTATACGGGTCCTCGAAAGTGTGACGTTAAGACTTGAATGATAACCATCGTTGTAAGAGAATTTTGTTAAAGGCAAAAACTTTTCTCAAGTAAATTTGAAGTTGATAACACAAATTCGTATTACGGTTTCCAAGGTTTGAATCGTATGTTTACTCGGTCCGTCGGGTTGTGGTTGATGTGCGGTACTCATGTCTAAACGTGGTCCCGAGACTTTTTGTGAGGCACTCCAAAATCTAGAAGTGAAACGAGGATCTCGATCCGAAACGAGGTACATCTCTTTAAGGTATATTTGAAAGAGTTTGTTAGGACGTGAAAACGTTTGTTGGAACAAGTTTCTGTTTCTCAAGAATTTCGCGCCGCGGAAGATTTATCGGTTTCCGAAAATGTTCGACAGGACTATTCACCCTCGAGGCGAATACTAGTATAGTGTGAAGAGTCTCTCTCTCCATTGAGAATTTAGATAAAATATTTCCTTAAACGGAAGTACGAGTGTAAGGCGAGAGAAGTTTTGGCCTCGATGTGAGCATACCAAGCATTTTGTAGTTCGTCTATAAAAACTATAAGAAAACGAGATAGTACACACGTATAACATATGTTTGAAGTCGGAAGAATTTGTCATTCATTCGGAAGCATAAATATGGTTCGATAATAATCGAAGATGTGTCCCGGGTATGGTTGTTATCAATATTCTCAGAGTTTTCGGATATCCCAAACAAGAAAAATAAATTCATGTACATGGCTCATGGTGGTGTTTAGGTTGATCGAGTCTAACTACCATCACGTGTCACTAGAACTTTGGTATGTCTTACCGTAATATAACCACGTTGATCGAGTGTCGTTATATTACGCTAACTCATACCTCCATTCCCACATCACTTTATAGATTCAAGTTCGTGTAATCGTGAAGTTTAAAATAAACAAAGTGTAACGACGTCTCTAACGTGACTCGTATTGAATCGAAAGAATTAGTGCAACTATAAAGAAGCGTTCCCCGAGGGAAGTGTATAAATGATTGTTCACGTCAATGTGGTTCGAGTCAGACAATAAGGTATTCAGGTATGAAAAGAGTAACGAGTCATGATAACGAGTAGCACGCAACCGTAGTGATAAATGTTGATGACGATACTCACCTAGAGTAGTGATGGTAGTAACACCAAAAAGTAGATAGTAAGAAACACCAGTGGGAAACCGATAGTAAGTTGAAACGGTGGCAAAATAACAATCCGGGAGACAGAGTTCCCGAACAAGTGTGACTAATGAAGTCGTCGTCATCCATACGTGTATGAATCATGAATTTACGTGTGTTACCAAAAAGTGGCGGAATACGAGTTCGTATGATGAAGGTTGGGTACCATTAAAAAGTTTGCCTAAGAATGATTCAAGTATAATGCACAAGTAGTCAAGTAAGTGCTATCTATAGCAAATGTATGTCAGAATGCAAATGCTAACTATCCGGTTGTAGTCTAGACTCACTAATGCGTCCTAACGACTCTGTTAGACACACTAATGCACGTCCTAGTTCCCTACAACCAACGCTCTGATACCACTTGTAACGACCCGACCAAAACCGTTATTGACGGCGCCGTTAACTTAGGTCCCGTTGCGTGGTCGTAGTCCCTATATGAGACTCGTTTGACCAAAATTATGTCGCATTCATTTGAAAGGTACAAGACTTGCAAGTTTAGTTTACAAAACCGTTCGACAACAAGTCTAAGTTTACAAAAGTCATAAAGTATAAATGAAATAACTTGCGACATAATGATGTGCGAAAAGTGTCGTATAAAATTATCTTGTAAATAATATGGAAAAATACCGATTTAAGATTGCTACACACTAACGGGCAGTGTACCCGATCGTGTAGTAGTATAGATAATGGTAAAATCCGTGTATCGTTCCAAGGACAGTTATATCAGTCAAACTAGAATTAGAAACTATATTATGATTAACTAAGTTAATTAAAGTAAAAGTACAAGTTTTATGTTTTGGTGGCTGTTTTAACGATTTAGCCAAATCCAAGAAGGTTAAATGTAAAAACAATATTTTTAGTCTTTTGGTTTATAAAATGCAAATAAATACAAATAAAGCAAGTAAGATAGTTTTGAATTAAATCAAAGAGATGAAATGTTCATCTAGATATTTTACCCTCGGTATTGGATGTAGTTTAGATATTAAGCCCTGATTGAATACTTAGGCGTGTAGTTATCTAATAGGTTTACTAAGAGTTCTCTCGGATAAACACGCAAATACAATAACAAGCTCAAGGTTTCCCTTTTTACTATGGTTCTTGTATTTGTAATCAAATAACTATAAGTATGCTAATCACCTAAATCGACTCGCCAAGAGTTCTCTTTAGCAAGTACTCAAACTAGAATTACTAAGCGAGGGTTCCCTATAACTTAGACCTTTTCGTTTGTGACTAGTTGATCAACAAGATTAAAGACTTGAATAACAATTGCCTTTGCGTTTGCTCTACACAATTCATTCCTATTTTGTTTAACCATTTTAATCTAGTTTACCCCCTTGGTCCGGTTTAGCAAACAATCAATCTAAGACAAGTTGATTGTAAATCAATATGATACATCAACAAGAGTTCTCTTTATCAACAACATATCAATTAACTAGATACAAATGGTTTTAACAACAATAAGCATGGTTCTCAATTCAAGCTTCAATCTATCACGCATAATACATTCAATCAATAAGATTACATCCAATACCTTGGTTATTAATCTAGACAAACATTATAGAAACTAGCCAACAATCATGGTAACAGACAACAATACAATCAAATTATAAACTGAAATCATTTCTGAGAACAAGTGAATAACCTACAAGAACAAGAGTTCTTGGATGAAGAAGATGTTGATGGATGATGCCTTGATGTTGAGCCTCTTCAAAGAGGTTGGAATTCTCCAATATGCTCCTGAAAATCGTCTCTAAAGCTCTCTGGTTCGTACTCTCCTTGAAACAGTCCCAAAAATGAGGTTTTAAGGTGGAGAAATTAGGTAAAAAGCAGAAAAGTCGGGTACACCTACTTTGGGACGTCGTCCTAAAAGGCAGGACGGCGTCCCACTTTACAGAGAAAGACGGCGTCCCAAATCTGCAAGACGGCGTCCCAGTTAAAAGGCCAGGACGGCGTCCTGGGACCCTAGACGGCGTCCTGGTTGGATTTAAGGCACTGTTTCGTTTTCTTTTTAATATTAGCTCATTTGGACGAAGCCTAACATATCGGAAGCATTGTTATATCATTTTAGAGTGCTATCTTGACCCTAACTCGTATCGGGATCAACCAATGTCATAAATCATCGAAATTCTTTGCAAATCATTCTTCCGATACAAATTCGCGCATCTTGTCTTATTACTTGTAGATCACCTTCATTATCTTCGATTATAGAGCGTTTTAAGTGATATTGCGATAGATATATATGATGTAATTGAGCAATATCAAAACACCCCACACTTAAACCTTGCTTGTCCTCAAGCAATTCTTTCGTTACAAAGTAGAACAATATCAATCATAATCACACAATATAGATTACAAACATTACATGAATTACTAGAAACACACGAAACACACACTTTAAGTAACACACTCACGCTATATACACTATGGAAACACACGCTTTAAGTATAGTACACTTTTATTGAAATCACACGCACGCTTTATACACAATGGAAACACACACACATTTTTGGTAGATTAGAGCCAAGTATCCGAAAAAATTGATCCTAGGGAAATCAGGACCTTGATGAAAACGTTTTATGGTTTTGAAAATATCATGCTAGTTTTTTTTTAATACTAGACACGTTTTCCGATTTTGTCGGATTTTTGAATTTTGAAAAAAAAATGAGTGCGGGTTTCCCGCTATTGGTCAAGCCAATCCCTCCCACGGTACCTAACATCATGAGATGTCGGTAGAAAATAATGTGCTTAGGAGGATACACATTACGTCCGGATATCATTGATAATCATGAGGTAATTATCTAATCCGTTAAGTCAATCATAAAGATTGAAGTTCATCAGGCTTAAAAGCTGATATATTACCTTTCCGGAGGTTATCCTTCCGGGGATCTGATAAATCACTAACATTTTGTGTATACATGGTGCCCCCCGTTTTACTAGTTAATCCCCCTCATTGAGACAAACCTTGACTACCAGTTTCCCTGTTTGACGTTGAGGCCTGGTAGATTTCCAGTCGATGTTAGTAATGACTTTTCAAGAGTTTTTGTCACCCTACAACTGGTCTGGACTACATCTTCTGAATTGAATCAGTAAGTGTGTCATTCGGAAGACTTTACTTCCTTGAGGATGGAACAGATACATCCTATTGGTTAAAATAGGTGGTCGGACGCAACATTGTCCTTGTTAGGAGAAACAATGAGGATCGTCCTTAAGGTTTTCGATCTGGCGCGAGATCCGGTTTCCGACCACGCTATACAATCACCGCTCTCTCACGGTTTACACTCGTTTTGGTACAAGTGACCTACAAGTTAGCTTACTAAACTAGTAGGATTTTCATTCAAATAATTGAATGATAGTGCAACTTCAAAGACTATTAATAATTTAAAATGTAAACCAACATTTATTTTCTAGATTTTAAGACCATAATGTGTATAACGTGGTTTTTGGGCTTTTAATCGTTTTTAAGGCTTACATGAAAATTTTAAAATTTTATAATAAACGCCTTAATTTTTGTGAAACGAGTTCCCGATAAATTTCTATTCCCCACCCCACACTTGAGATCATGCAAGGCCCTCATCGCATGAAATCACAAAAAGGATTAAATTTAGAGGGCAAAGTGATAGGGTGATTGTAGAAATTTTCAATTTTTAACCTGTAAATCGTGGAATATGTAGACGGATGCCGCTGAACTTACTGCCAGCATAAGAGCATCGTCTAGTCCGCGATTATCATCATACACACATCATAATATCAAATGTCGCTGAACTTAATGCCAGTCTTTGAAGTTCAATCATGCTGCACAAAATAAACAAACCACACAAAGCATATAAAAATAACGGTGTTTTTACAACCACATCCGTTTATCAAACCACACATTAGTATATTATTACAAACCATAATTGTATCAAAATACATCACACAAATAAAATAGTCTAAAAACAAGGTACAAAATGATCCAATAGGCACGCAGGCCTAGTTATCAAACGGCCAAAAATAATTACCCGAACCATCGCGGTACGGGCGCCCCTGTGGATATTGCTGCTCAAATCTGTTTCGAGCATCCTGCAACGCAGCGGTATTATCATAAATCGGGTGAGGCGGAGGTGGGTTTTGAGGATCCGTGTAATATTGGGGTGTCAGACGTGTCGTCCCATAGTACTGCTCGGGGTTGGAATAAAACAACTCTGAGTTATGGTTATTCCAATCAATACCATAACTCATCCATCCCTGATCGTGCACTTGAGCAATCTGTCGTTGCTCCATTCGCTGCTGACTATCCCACATTCGATCGTTGTGCATCCTTTGTTCGTTCGGGCTTAACCTCATGTTATTAACACTACCAACCAAACTGTCCCAACTTGATTGGGACGGATGCCACGGAACCTGTTCACCAACATTAGTTTGTGCCTCCATTTCCGCCTCCTCTTCCTGTTGCTGCTCTTGCTGAACACCGCTTCCACTTGCGCCACCTGCACCAGCTGCCACAAAGGGTACCAAATGCCCATTTCTGTCTTTCATAATGATTTCGGCATTAATATAAAAAACCTTTTTCAATGGTTTCATCACACTCGTAAATTCCTGTAATCTGTCGAAATCAATGTTAAAGTGTCGGGCAAATCGGGTTATGTAGTGCCCCCCCAGAAGTGGCTTCCGTAGCCGTGTCTCAGTCGCAATGGCAAGGAAATAATTACCGATTAGCCCAGGAATGTCGGTATAGGAACCCCGCTTGATTTGATCCATAATCCACAAATCTAATGTTTTCACCTTCTCATTACCCTCAATCCTCTTATTAAACGTGCATGCGATGAGTCGATGAAGTAGCCTATCATCCCGGGCTGCGATTTCGTTGTACCGGTGTTTGCTTGATCGAAAATGTGCAGGCGCATTATTTGGCTTACAAATTCTGCGCCAATAAGAAGTGTCATCAAACTGATGTCGGCCAACATAATCAGAAGCCCTCAAGTATTCACCTAACTGTGTGTCGGTGAGTTCCTCAAAAATACCCAGAATTCGACAAAGCTGAAAACTGCTCAAACCCCTGTCTTGGCCTCCTAGACGAAACCGTAGAAACTCAGTTGACAAATAATCACTTACATTGCTAAACCGCATAGTAGAGTAGAATTCTTTAAGAAGCACCGGGTAGATTGGTTCATTGATGCTAAAAACATGTTCCCAGGCGTGGGCTACTACTCTACCGTAAGGAATGGCGAGTAAATTAGTAACATGTCGGCGCATGCCCGCCTCCTCCAATGGCCCCCAGAAAAAATACCAAGTGGCATTAATCGGCCTACGGTTTATTCTCTCAAAAGTTTCGGTGTAGTCTTCGTCATTCTGTACCTGTGTTAACCAAACTCGAGGATCGTTTAGATCCTCCTCCGCTTCTTCTCCGGAAGACGATGATGAATGATGTTGTTGTTGTGGTGGTGGTGGTTGTCGTGGAGGAGCTAAACCTGCTGTTCTTCCTCTTTTTGCCGGTCCTCCTCTGCTTGATTGTCCCTGCCAAACATTATACACCAAACCAAAAGAACATAGAAACCTTTGTGTTAATGTTAGCTAAAAACATAACCGAGTAGCAGGAGAACTTCATCATTCAATTCCCAGTTCAAAAGCATTATGATTCATTTACACCAAAAGTGCATGTTCACAAGTTTATACCAGAGTCAACCAAAGTCAACTTGATTTCATTAACACACTTTCAAAAACGAAAATCACAACTTAACAAAGTAGCATAAACTTAGGACCTAAAGGATTCAAGTATGTTTTGTCATAGGTCATAGCATTTAACTTTGCATTCTAATCATATTCATCACAAATCATAATACAATTTTCACAACTTTTAGCTCAAATGACCTTATAACATCATACATTATGGCATTCCATTCCCTTATTTGATTCAACATGACCTAACAAATGAAAAACAAGCATACACATTTCATAAATTCATTACAATTCACAATATGCTTAGAAATTCACTAACTTTCAAAAACGACCCGGCCAAGTTGACATCAACATCACCAACACAATCAAATACTTCACAAGAATCATAAACATCAAACATAAACCCAACATCATAAATTAAGCACTCAAAATTCGGATTTACACTCTACAAACCCTAGTATCATGAACAAACCCTAAAGAACATGTAATCTTTGCAAAATAAACACATTAGGGCAATTTAAACATCTAAGGTATGTTAATCTTAACAATAATCATGCAAATCAAACACCCCACACTAATCTTTAACCAATTTATAGATATAGACATATAATTCAAGTAATTGATAAAGAAAAGTGAAGAAATGTAGAATCCATACCAAAAAGTTCATGATTGGAAGCTTGAATTTGAAGATTAAATCGCGAATTTGATGTAGAAATTTAGGGTTCTTGAGAGTGGTTCGGTTTTTGGGAGAGAAAATATAGATAGAATGTGTTTTGTGGATAGGAAATAAGTGGGTAAGGGTATAAAACGCGTTTAATTTTCTGAATCAGGGAGTCGGGACGTCGTCCCAAAATACAGGACGGCGTCTCGATATTCAGAGTGGGACGGCGTCTAGGCAAACAAGACGGCGTCTAGGAGTTTAAATTGGGACGGCGTCTTCCCTTGTGGGACGGCGTCCCGTAACACTAAAACCCACTGACCTGTAATTTTGAGTCGTTTGCGTTTCGGGGTCATACGGTAATCATTTTGTACCAAACAAAAATTTATAGCACACACAATACAAACCTAATTACAAATGTGAACCATTTTTTTACGAGTCGTTCACCAAACTCGTCCCCGTTTTGATTTAGGCGTTTTTCTTGAAGTTGAGGCTAACCTCATCCTCAATTTCCAGGGGACCATCAACGTAGTGTTTGACCCGGTGGCCATTCACTTTAAAAGTATCGCCTTTCCAGTTTACCATTTCAATTGTACCATAAGGGTACACCCTTCTAACTACAAATGGTCCCGTCCATCGGGACTTTAGCTTTCCTGGCGATAACTTGAAACGAGAGTTATAAACAAGGACACGATCTCCTTCCATGAATTCTTTTGGATGTTTCAATCTCTTGTCATGCCATTGTTTAGTTTTTTCCTTGTAAATTAGAGAGTTGTCATAGGCTTCAAGCCTCAACTTGTCTAATTCGTTTATTTGGGTCAAACGTAACCGACCCGCTTCTTGGTAATCCAAATTGCATGCCCTTAACGCCCAGTGTGCTTTATGTTCAATCTCCAACGGGAGATGGCATGCTTTTCCGTATACCATACGGAAAGGAGTAGTTCCTATTGGTGTTTTGTAGGCCGTGCGAAATGCCCACAATGCATCATATAACTTGTTTGACCACTCTTTTGGATTAGCACCAACGGTCTTTTCTAGTATGCGTTTTAATGACCGGTTGGTGTTTTCTACTTGCCCACTCGTCTGGGGATGATAGGATGTCGAAATTTTATGGATTACTCCATATCTTTTCAACACCTTTTCCATTTGCTTATTGCAAAAGTGGGTGCCCCGGTCACTTATAAGAGCTTTAGGCGTGCCAAATCTAGAGAAAAGCTCTATCAAAAAATTTACCACTACTCGGCCATCATTTGTTGGTAGAGGCTTTGCCTCCGCCCATTTAGACACATAATCTATGGCGACAAGTATGTAGAGGTAAGAGTGAGATTTTGGAAAGGGGCCCATAAAGTCAATTCCCCAAACATCGAACACCTCGCATACTTGGATGCTTTGTTGAGGCATTTCATCCCGTTTAGTTATTTGACCGGCCCGTTGGCACGCGTCACAAGCCTTGCAAACAGCGTAGGCATCTTTGAATATTGTAGGCCAATAGAAACCGGCCTCGTAAACTTTCTTCCCCGTGATTTGGGGACCAAAGTGCCCACCTGTTGGACCACGGTGACAGTCAAGCAGAATTTCGGTGCATTCTTTCCCCGCAACACACCTGCGAATAATTCCATTCGCACATCGCCTGAATAAATAAGGGTCTTCCCAAAAATAGTACTTTAGGTCACTAAAGAATTTCTTTCTTTTCTGATGTGACCAACCAGTTTCTAGGTACCCTCCAACAATGTAATTGGCGAAGTCAACAAACCACGGATCCTCCACCTTCTCTACTCTCATTAGGAATTCTCCGGGAAAATCATCTTTAATACTCGATTCATGGAGTACTTCAAGATTGGGATTTTCGAGTCTAGAAAGATGGTCCGCTGCAAGATTTTCTGCACCTTTCTTGTCCTTAATCTCGATATCAAATTCTTGCAAAAGCAAGACCCACCTTAACAATCGAGGTTTTGCATCCGGCTTAGAGAAAAGATATTTTAATGCCGAATGATCAGTGAAGACAACAGTCTTTGATAGGACAAGATAAGATCGGAATTTGTCAAAGGAAAAGACGATCGCAAGGAGCTCTTTTTCTGTTGTTGTGTAATTTAATTGGGCTCCTTGTAAAGTCTTGCTCGCATAATAAATGGGTTGAAAATGTTTCTCAACCCGTTGGCCCAAAACTGAACCAACCGCAAAATCCGATGCATCGCACATTAGCTCGAATGGTAATGACCAATTTGGAGCTATGATTATTGGTGCGTTGACAAGTTTTTCTTTTAAAATTTTGAATGCCTTAGTGCATTCACTTGTGAAAACAAAGGGTGCATCTTTTTCAAGAAGTTTATTTAATGGCGTTGCAATTTTTGAAAAATCCTTAACAAATCGCCGGTAGAACCCGGCATGCCCAAGAAAACTTCTCACACCCTTTACGTTTGAAGGAGGTGGAAGGTTGGCGATGACGTCAACCTTTGCTGGATCCACCTGAATACCAACACTTGAGATTTTGTGCCCTAAGACAATACCTTCTTTAACCATAAAGTGGCATTTCTCCCAATTTAGCACTAAGTTCGACTTCTCACACCTGATTAGCATTTTCTCCAAATTTAGAAGGCATGAATCAAAAGTGTCACCGAAGACTGAAAAGTCGTCCATGAACACTTCCATGCAATCCTCAATCATATCGTGGAAAATGGCCATCATACACCTTTGGAATGTCGCAGGAGCATTACATAGACCAAAGGGCATTCGGCGATATGAGAAGGTGCCATAGGGACACGTGAAGGTAGTCTTTTCTTGGTCTTCGGGGGAGATGGGAATTTGAAAGTACCCCGAAAAACCATCTAGGAAACAATAAAAGCTATTTCCTGCAAGTCTCTCTAACATTTGATCAATAAATGGTAGAGGAAAATGGTCTTTTCTTGTGGCTTCGTTTAACTTTCGATAATCTATACAAACCCGCCACCCCGTAACAGTTCGTGTCGTGATAAGCTCGTCCTTATCATTGGTGGTAACAGTTATACCACCCTTTTTAGGAACACAATGAATCGGGCTTATCCACGGACTGTCTGAAATCGGGTAGATTAGACCTGCATCTAGCAATTTAATGATTTCCTTTTTGACAACGTCTTGCATATGAGGATTTAGTCTTCTTTGAAGTTGCACCACTGGTTTGGAATTTTCTTCCATTAAGATCTTGTGCGTGCAATAAGAAGGACTAATTCCTTTTATATCATGGATTTTCCATGCAATGGCCGGTTTGTGGGCCTGTAACAAGGAAACAAGACGTTCTTTCTCATTTTGAGAGAGAAGTGAGGAAATAATTACCGGAAGTTTTGAATCTTCCTGAAGGAAAGCGTACTCAAGATGATCAGGGAGCGGTTTAAGCTCCAAAATGGGAGGTTCCTCAATTGAGGATCGACTCCGGTACTCGCTATCCTTGCTTAGTTTTTCTATTTCCTCTTCAGTTGGTTCACACTCATTGGCCATCAAAAATGTGGCCACCACATCCATTTCTTCTTCAGTGAATTCATCATCTCCATTTGCCAAATCGTATACACCTGTTTCATCCGATTCGGGAGATTCCTGCAAGAACTCGTAATGCGAATCTATGCTTTGCATGAAATAACAAGTATCATCCGAAGATTCGGGATATTTCAATGACTTGTCAATTGCAAAAGTCGCACTAGCTTCACCAATTCTAAGGGTCAACTGCTGGTCATAAACATCAATAACACATCGAGCAGTATTTAAAAATGGCCTACCCAGAATAATTGGTATTCTCTCATCAACTTCCATGTCTAAAACCACAAAGTCAGCCGGAAAGATCAGATTTCCGGTCTTAACTAACAAATTCTCTATTATTCCTCGAGGGAATTTTATAGAGCGATCAGCTAGTTGAATAGCCATTCGTGTGGTTTTGAATTCCCCAGGGGCTAACTTAAGGTAAATTGAATAGGGCATTAAATTGATACTAGCCCCCAAATCGGCTAATGCCCTCATGCAATCAAGGTCACCCATTAGACATGGAATAGTAAAACTACCCGGATCTTGAAGCTTTTCAGGAAGTGTGTTAGACACCAGCGCGGAACATCTAGCATTTAAAGTTACTGATGAAACGCTTTCCATCTTCTTTCGGTTAGTAAGTAAGTCTTTTAAAAACTTAGCATACTTTGGCATTCCGGAGATAACATCAATAAAAGGCATGTTTATGTTTATCTGTTTAAACATATCTAGAAATTTTAGCCTTTCGGCTTCTAGCCTTTCTTGTTGTTGTTTTCTTGGGAATGGGAGCGGTGGTTGATATGGTTTCACTACGGGTTTTTCCCGTTCTTCCTTTTCAACCACTTTTTCCGGCTCCTTAACCGGTTCATCGTTTTGGTTCAATGGAACTCTGAAATCAGAATTTTCGGGCATTTGTGGAGCATCGTATGCTAAACCACTCCGTGTGGTAATAACATTTGCGTGCTCATTTCTGGGGTTCTTGTTGGTATCTCCCGGTAAACTACCGGGTTTTCTCTCACTCAGTAAATTGGCTAAACCACTCATTTGTTTTTCCAAATTTTGGATTGATGCTTGTTGGTTACGAAACTGATGTTCGTTTTTCTCGTTGGTTTGATTTATGTTTGTGACAAGCTGAGTTTGTGATGCAATTAACTTTTCCAACATATTCTCTAAATTTGACTTTTTCTCCTCCTGTTGGGGTTTTTGATAATAACCCGGAGTTTGTTGTTGGAACCCACTACTTGACCCTTGTTGAAAATTAGAATTTTGACCTTGAGGGTTGTAGAGGTTGTTAAAGTTACGGTTAAATTGGGCTCTACCCTGAAACTGGTTATTATTTCTTTGGCTTATAAAAGCTACTTCTTCTTTTTGAGCCATGGTTAACCCGGCATCACAATCTTTACCTAAGTGTAGACCACCACAGTATTCACAACCTACTTTCATACTATGGATTTCTTTTGTGATTTTGTCCATGTTTCGGACAACACCGTCTATTTTTACACCTAGGGAGCTGAAGTCATCATAAGCACCGGCGCTTTGGACTTGAGCATTTCGAGTAATTGGGCGTTCTTGATGCCACTCATGAGAATAATCGGCTAATTTCTCGATTATCTCATAAGCCTCTTGCTCGGTTTTGTCCATAATTGAACCTCCGGATGCTTGATCAATGGAAATTCGGGTTGCAACTTCGCAACCCTTATAGAAGATTTGAACCTGTTGAAAGGTATCCAAACCATGGTTTGGACAACCTCTAAGCATTTTGGAAAATCTATTCCATGCTTCGTACAAGGTTTCCATAGGCTTTTGACAGAACTGGGTAATCTCCTGTTGGAGTCTCGCTGACTTAGATGCTGGAAAATATTTCTTAAGAAATTTTTCCATCATACTATCCCATGTTCTTATCGTAGCCTCGGCTAATGAATCTAACCAACTTCTTGCTTCCCCGTGGAGTGTCCACGGGAAAAGTCTTAGAAATATAGCCTGGTCAGTTTCTGGTTTTAATTTGAAAAGAAGACATATCTCTTCAAAGAGACGAATATGTTCGTTTGCGTCTTCATTAGGACCGCCACTAAATTGACACCTATTATTAATCATTTGAAGAATAGGTCCTTTAATTTCAAAATTTACCTCACCCGTGAGCGGAGTAATAGCACTACCTTGTCCGGTTCGCGTCGCTTTCATCCTGTCTGCCATTGATTGTCTTGGTACCAACGGTCTTTCTCCTTCCATTTCAAAATTTGGTGGTTGAACTGGTTTACCAAAGTCTGAATATCTAGGCTTGGTGGTACTTGATTCTGAATCAAAAGTTTCCTGCTTTGATGAAGATTCAAAAATATCAAGCACTTCTTTTGGAATTCTACCAAGCTTTCTATCCGGTTCTGTCAATGGTGTAAATAATGGAGATTCTGAACTTCGGGTATGTGGCATATGCAACCTATAATCTGCCAATCACACAACTAACAAAAACTATCACACATACCGATTCTACAAAAATTAAAATCAAAGACTATTAATAATTTAAAAATAATTAAGAAACTACTTAAAATCACAAATTAGTTAATAATTCTATTTTGACACAAAACTGTCCCCGGCAGCGGCGCCAAAAACTTGATGTGCGAAAAGTGTCGTATAAAATTATCTTGTAAACAATATGGAAAAATACCGATTTAAGATTGCTACACACTAACGGGCAGTGTACCCGATCGTGTAGTAGTATAGATAATGGTAAAATCCGTGTATCGTTCCAAGGACAGTTATATCAGTCAAACTAGAATTAGAAACTATATTATGATTAACTAAGTTAATTAAAGTAAAAGTACAAGTTTTATGTTTTGGTGGCTGTTTTAACGATTTAGCCAAATCCAAGAAGGTTAAATGTAAAAACAATATTTTTAGTCTTTTGGTTTATAAAATGCAAATAAATACAAATAAAGCAAGTAAGATAGTTTTGAATTAAATCAAAGAGATGAAATGTTCATCTAGATATTTTACCCTCGGTATTGGATGTAGTTTAGATATTAAGCCCTGATTGAATACTTAGGCGTGTAGTTATCTAATAGGTTTACTAAGAGTTCTCTCGGATAAACACGCAAATACAATAACAAGCTCAAGGTTTCCCTTTTTACTATGGTTCTTGTATTTGTAATCAAATAACTATAAGTATGCTAATCACCTAAATCGACTCGCCAAGAGTTCTCTTTAGCAAGTACTCAAACTAGAATTACTAAGCGAGGGTTCCCTATAACTTAGACCTTTTCGTTTGTGACTAGTTGATCAACAAGATTAAAGACTTGAATAACAATTGCCTTTGCGTTCGCTCTACACAATTCATTCCTATTTTGTTTAACCATTTTAATCTAGTTTACCCCCTTGGTCCGGTTTAGCAAACAATCAATCTAAGACAAGTTGATTGTAAATCAATATGATACATCAACAAGAGTTCTCTTTATCAACAACATATCAATTAACTAGATACAAATGGTTTTAACAACAATAAGCATGGTTCTCAATTCAAGCTTCAATCTATCACGCATAATACATTCAATCAATAAGATTACATCCAATACCTTGGTTATTAATCTAGACAAACATTATAGAAACTAGCCAACAATCATGGTAACAGACAACAATACAATCAAATTATAAACTGAAATCATTTCTGAGAACAAGTGAATAACCTACAAGAACAAGAGTTCTTGGATGAAGAAGATGTTGATGGATGATGCCTTGATGTTGAGCCTCTTCAAAGAGGTTGGAATTCTCCAATATGCTCCTGAAAATCGTCTCTAAAGCTCTCTGGTTCGTACTCTCCTTGAAACAGTCCCAAAAATGAGGTTTTAAGGTGGAGAAATTAGGTAAAAAGCAGAAAAGTCGGGTACACCTACTTTGGGACGTCGTCCTAAAAGGCAGGACGGCGTCCCACTTTACAGAGAAAGACGGCGTCCCAAATCTGCAAGACGGCGTCCCAGTTAAAAGGCCAGGACGGCGTCCTGGGACCCTAGACGGCGTCCTGGTTGGATTTAAGGCACTGTTTCGTTTTCTTTTTAATATTAGCTCATTTGGACGAAGCCTAACATATCGGAAGCATTGTTATATCATTTTAGAGTGCTATCTTGACCCTAACTCGTATCGGGATCAACCAATGTCATAAATCATCGAAATTCTTTGCAAATCATTCTTCCGATACAAATTCGCGCATCTTGTCTTATTACTTGTAGATCACCTTCATTATCTTCGATTATAGAGCGTTTTAAGTGATATTGCGATAGATATATATGATGTAATTGAGCAATATCACATAATTAGTTTAAAAACACAGTTGCTATAAATAGCGTAAGTATGTAAACAAAAGTTTGAATCCAAAAGTGCTATCACTAGCATATGTATGTATGTATGTATGCTTGACCCCAAGCAAGAAATCAGAGTGTATGCATGTATGCTTGACTCCAAGCAAGTATGAGTGTACGCGGAAGCATGTATCAAATAGCCAAGTATGAACCTGAGAAACATATAGAAAACTGTCAACGAAAAACGTTGGTGAAATCATAGGTGTTTGTAAACGTTGTTTTTGAACCACAAGATTTAGCATTCCCATAGTTGATTATCAAAATCGTTTGCATTCCAAAAGTATTGTTCGCGAGCACCCAATTATCAAGACTTAACGTTTCCTTCCATAGAACCCCATCACCATAGTGTTAGAACATACACTGTTTCTCGAAAATATATTTCATCCGTAGACGGTAGCGAACCGTCCGTAATGAGGGTTTGTCAAACCCGTATGGCCACACAATATAAGTTCTCGCTTACACCCTGCAAGTGTAACTAATGATAATCGAATTGAGGATTTTTGTTCTAACTCGCTGTGGAATGTTTGTTTCCTTGTACTTGTGTTCAAAGTAATAGAGTATGTAGTATAAAACTGTATATGTTTCTCATCCCATAATTTAAAAGTATAAAAGTTGTTGAAAGATGGGACTATGATCTCACCTCGAGTGCACGAGTATAAAAGTACTTCACAAAGTAACGTATGCATGAAAGCTGCTTAGCCTTGACCTAAACAAGTAAGTTGTATCAATTAACCGGTTACGACACAAGGTCGGGTGAAATGTGTTCAATTAGTCCTATGGCTCGTTACGACTCGAATAGTATAGCATGTGAATCACGTTGTCAAGTTTCATGCAAGAATCAAGTATAAAAGAAGATTAGAACGATTGCATAAACGTTTGGTCAAGTTTGACTAAAAGTCAAACTTGGTCAAAGTCAACGAAAAAGTCAACACGTTCGGGTCGGGTCCCGAACTATTTTTCTAAGCTTAGGAGTCATATATGAGCATGTTGGCCAAGTTACATGTTAATCGGAGGTGCGTAGCATAGTTGGATTTAAACGAAAAAGTGCAAAGTTGGTCAGCCCCTAAACAAGGCAAATGTCGCGCCGCGACATATGGTGGCCGCGCCGCGACAATGGGCGTGGCCTGGTGCCTGGTCAGTTTCAAAAGTTCAAGTCTTGATTCAAAATTCAATTTAGCACAAAATGCAAACCGTAAACACTTAGAATGCGTATCTTATATCGTCGGAAAGCTCTTTTGACAAGGAATACAATTAACTACCTTTCACAAGCAAAAACATCAATTACAATAACCGAAAACTCGTCAATTGATCAAGAAAGGTTTATTTTCAAAGTTTCAAGTTCGTAAAACGTATTTTATGATTCGGGAATCCAATTTACACATACGATATGCCGTTTTGAAGGTAATTAAGCATACATTACAACTAAACACTTACTAATAACATTTCATGGCATTCGAAACATCAAAAGCTCGTTTTAAGTCTATCAAACCCTAACCAAAATCCGCAAAAATCAATATTCATGTTTTTGAAGTTTTCTTAATCAACCTACGCATCAAAACGAAGCTAGTGATACTAGTAACACAATTAAAACATGAACTTTAACAATTTAACAACATTAACTCATCCAAAATCAAAGATTTAGCACACCCATTTCAAATGTTCAAACTAGTTACTCAAAACAACGAATCGAGCAAACAAAATATATATTCATGTTATACACGAGCCATAGACACTAACTAACACCATTTCAAGAATATATAACGAATTTAGAGAAATTTAGTGTTTTAGAAATGTTACCCAAACGAGATGAAATTGGTACCAAAATGTAGAGGATGAAGAGAGGATCACGACTATGTAATTTGTTTTGATGTTGGCCTCCTAGATCGAATTTAGATGATGAATGATTGAATTGGGTAAATGTGTGTGTGTTCTTGCTAGAGAGAAAGAGAGAGAGATGGAGATGATTGAATGGTGGTGATTGGGGTGGACTAGTTGACCTAGTCAACTAGTTTGCCCCGTGTCAATTTTAGTCCCTCGAGTTTAGAAGCGGGTGCGGGATTTTACCGAACGAATATTTTGAAAATGCTCGAGTAAACGAGTGATGTTATAATTAAGTAACGGAAATATTATGAACGTTAGTCAACGGAAACTACAAATATAAATCACGAAAGATATTTATTTAAAAAAAAAAGACAGTGTTAAAAATAAATTTAACGGAAAAACGCGGGATGTTACAAAGATAATCAAAAATCTATTACCTGCAAACAAGTTATAATTCGCAGTACATAAAAGATAACACCTAATAAACATATGTGTTATGGTTTAAAATTATTTATTTAGGAGTGACACATAACAAGTTAGACATCTTAGAAAATCAAACCATTCAAGTCTCAAGGTAGCTCAGGGTTTATTTAATCAAGATTTTTCAACAGATTCACTCTCGTTTTCTTTTCTTTTTGAATTATTTGTAGCACTAAACAAGATGTTGAGGTATTCAGGGAATACTATACTAATGATCCATATAGTAGGGAAAATTATGCTTGAGTGAATCATTTTTAAACCATTATAATTATTACCACCTACATTAATACACCAACCTCAAGTGAATAGTTCCCATCTTCACCCCCTTAATGTAATTTCATATTATTTTACTTATCCTCTTCTTTACAAAACTATTATTATTAATTTAAAGAATTCAATAAATAAATTCTTTTTCGAAAGTTATAGCAAAAGTATCTCATGAAGCAAGTTAAAATCTTCTTAAGCAAATTCCGACAGTATAACTTTAAACTATAGTGATATATATTGATGAATACGTTATTGCTAACTTATTACTATAAATTATATGTTTATCTACCGTACTTTAATCTATACAATTAATTAATTATATTCCTCACTCACTCACCTAAAGTCTATATGGTGTCATCCCTATCATTTCAACTCATGAGATTATTTTAAGATATAGATCCAATTATTTTTATTAACAACTCACCATCTCTTTTAGCCTTAATTATCAGTATAGATTATTACAATATAATATTACACTTACATATCTTTACTATATAAGAAAAAGGCATTTTTTTATTATTTTTTATTTTGTGGTCTAATTCCTAAATAATACATTAAAGGAATGGAAGTGTAAAACCATAAAATAAACCATGCACTTCTGACTTGACTACCATTTCCAATTATTTTCTCATGACCACCATATCCATTCATTTAATTCTCCGACCTTCGCTAATTTATGATTTTCGCAAAATTTATTGTTATATATCATAGAGTCGTACTACAATTATTTTAAGTCTCGACATACTAAGAGGCGACATATTTAAAGACCCGAACCTCCCATTTTAACGATTGTTTTGTTATGCTTCGACGGAATATATGAATCAAGATGATTAGTAAAACATTGCTACTAAATGAAATTCGAGTTTTTGTTAAGATTTACAGAAATATAATTCAGGCGGTATAATCGACCATATATAACTTAAATAACATAAATATAAATGTTAGTAATTGATATTTCCAAACCATTTTTTTATAAATCCACCATTCTTTCCGGTAAGAAAATAACTTTGTGTTTGAGAGATATAAAATCTCAAACTTTATATCAATTATTATGTGGGTATACTTCAAGAAAGAAATAAAGGATTTGATGTAGGTGTTACTATTATTTTTATTTTGATATTAATAAATGAAGTTGAAGAGATAAAAGGAGGAATTGTAGCAGAAGTAGGTAGAAGACTCTTGTGAACGTTTTAGAAAGAAGCGAGTAATCAAATAATAATGACTCTAGATGGTATTTTAGGAAGTTAACCAAAAAAAGTAGTGGATTTATAAAAAAAAGCTGTTTGGAAATATCATCACCCATGAATGTTAGTAGTCCAAAATTTGATATATTCGAGTCTGAAAATTATTAATAATTTCATACCTTGATTAGTGACTCGTGATCGTTTGAGATATCCTTTGATTACACTAAGCTCTTCGTGCTGATAACGTGTTATAATTTAGCATTATATAACTACCTTTAGTGGTCAGGTTCTTGACTGTAGGCTATTGATAATTATTAGAAGATAAAAGAGAGGGAGAGAGTATATTCATATTATTTTTGGTGTGTAAAACTTACATACATATGAGGCTTATTTATAGTGCTTAAATCTACTGTACATACTTTACATAGCTAAGATTTGTTAAATACATTTGGCCATATGCATAAAGTTGTCGGCCACATATTTGTCTTATAACAAAACAATTGATTTTGACGAGTTGGCTTAGAGCTTGCGCGTAATCTATCTATAATGATAATGTCATTATTAGATTAATACTTTTGTTAAAAAAAAAATCAAAAATAAAAAGAAAAAAAATCTAGGTTACTTAAATGATATCATTAATTTTAAATATTTTATTATTAAAAAAATTGTATTTATAGTAACTAATTATTAAATAACTTAAATAATGATGTCATTATTATTTTATATATTAATTACTTAATTAAAACTTAAAAAAAAATAACATGAAAACAAATAATATTTGTAACACATAATCTCTCTGTTGAAGTGTTTTTGATCGAAATATTAAAGTTATGTTTTTCTTCTAATTCATCTTTAATTATTTACTAATTAAATATATGTAATATATTATACGGAGTGTATATATATTAGATATAATTAAATAAACCCCGGGGATTTTTTTGGTGTGTGAGGCTTAAAAGATGAGCAGAAACAAAAGGTCAAGTTTTAGTTTTTTTCGTTCGATAAAGATAAGATATACGGAGTATTTGTTTTTGTACAAAAAAAGGTATTGTAGTAAGTTTTATTTCGATTTTCAAAGTTACAAACAATATTGGATATTGTTTTCGGGTTATATACGGACTAGCATTCGATTGGTGTTGTAGTTCATTTATTCTGACTAAGTTAAGTACATCAATATGTTTTTAAAAACAACGACAAGTTTTTTAGTTGGAATCCGTGGTTCCACGGATCATTAAACTAAATGACTTTAACATTTGCATTTACTTAATACCTAAAATATATCATTGAACTGTTTCGTTTAAACAAACTCGTGATACCACGGGTCATTTCACTAGTTAGAAGTATTTGTGATATGTATGTAAACGTAAATTAAAAATTTATATATATATACATTTTAAATATTTTAACGATCAAGTACTCTTATGAATTCACGGATTTTGTAGGAAAAAAATTGAAAAAAAAAAAAAAACAAATTAATAGTGGTTGTTTACTTCATGCTAACATCAGCAATAGATGATGTTCATGCGCTGTTGAGCTTTAGTATATATAGGTAATAGGTAATAGGTAATGGGTAATAATGGGTAATTGATATTGTATAGCCGTAAGTTTGCGAATATGATTGAGTTTATTTTGAATTTATATATGCAAAAATGATATTTGAATTTGTTACAATTCAATGGATGAAATAGATCACTTATTAAAATTTCAAATTAATGGTTGATTTTAAGTGAGGGACAAATATAATATTATCATCTAAATTAATGATTTTAATATTTTATAAAATATGGCATATTTATGATTTCATTTTATATAAGATAGAAGCTAGATAGACAGATCGATTGATGATATTATATTGTCATCATTAATATATGAGATTAAGAGTTTTCTAATAACAACTCTAACGACGTGTTCTCTATTTTTTGTAAAAAAAATGGGATGAAAAAAGAAAAAGTATGTAATATAAAATACCATATGTAAATTTTCGAATTGAATTGGAAGTAAAGGAAATAAAAATAATATAAGTAAAATAAACATTTTAACTATAATATGATCTATGCATAACATGTTGTCGGTATTTAACTGTCACTTGCTCACTTTTATCAAGGACGGATATGAGCAGCCGCAAGGTGTACATTTTTTTGAGTAAATGGTTACCCGGCAAATATTATTAATAAAAATAATAAAGAATAATACAATGAAGAATAATTGCTGTTAGAGAGTCTAACAATCAAACAAAAACAACCAACTAGCTATCAATACAACGACGATAACTAGACACATTTAAAAATGTGCTCTTACCGAAAAGGCGCCAATGTGCGCAATTCATCCGTTTACGAGTCTCGTCGCTTAGGGGATTTATTACCCAGGGGTTTTATTCGCTAGTGGGGACCCAATGTGGTTGTTGTTATGGAGGTTTCGTCTGCGAAATAAAAAAAGCAGTGTAAGGGTTATTTTTTAAAAAATATCTATATATTTATATCAATATCAATATATAGTAGTACTAAAAAATCTATAAAGCAAATTGGTTATTAGCAAATTAATGTGATAGTTATTAACAACTAAATATATAATGCATGTGTTAAAATGTTAAATAGGGAGTATAACCTTTAAAATTTTGTTCAATATTTATATTATTTATTATTTATTATCTATTATCTATTATTGAAATTAAATTAAAGTGAATATGATTCTTTTATAGGGTCTTATTATAGGGGTAAAACCTACCTCATACGACTCCAATCGAATATGAATATTTTCATAAAAATTAGCTTATACAATAAACACTTTAAATTATTTAGTGCAAGTAGAATCAGTCATATTGTGAGGAACATTTGTAACAAAAAAGAATTACGGAGAATATTATATTGATGAGCTTTATTTAAAAAAATAAATTAAAGAAGTACAAATAGTTTTATTTTTTTAAGTTTTCTTCTGCTCTTTCACCATATAAGACATCTTTGTAAAATAATAAATTATTATTTATAAATCCGTAATAGTTTTTAGAAAAACTTATGTAACATATGAATTATTTTGTCTTAAACGATATCAATGTGTAACCATGAAAATGTTGTAAAATTATCGAATTTTTTTTATGTATAATATTAGAAAAATGTTAATATGAGATGTTGGTCATATATATATATATATATATATATATATATATATATATATATATATATATATATATATATATATATATATATATATATATATATATACTAGCTTAAGACCCGCGGATTCGCGAGTTTCGTCAGTAAAAATTAGAAATGTAATATATTATGTATGAGCACATCAATGTAATTTACAAAAATTATGTCAAATAAAAAAAACATGAAGTTGAACATAATTGTAGATATAAATTACGTATAATAAATATACTTGATGTAAATAAAGTTTACACGATTAAGAAAAAAAGATAATTGATAACATCATGTCGGATACTTATTTGTAGTATAAGTTTTTAAAAAATAGACCATTATCCAGCCCACCTACTTGGCACATCTAAATTTGATACCTTTTGCTCTTATCGGCAATTTCTTTGTCTAGTCGTTCATATTCCTTAAGACTCACCCTCTTTCAATTAAACCAAGTGTCATTATAAATTACAAAAGCAATAAGAAATTTGTGCATCAAACAAATTACCAATTCAACCCACTACCTCTTCAAATCTGTGTTAAATTATTTGTGACTATGTACTCAGTACCACATGTCACCAGTGCATCAAAGTGAAGTTTATATTTTAGAG
The DNA here is from genome assembly GCF_046630445.1 of Rutidosis leptorrhynchoides. Classification (NCBI taxonomy): domain Eukaryota; kingdom Viridiplantae; phylum Streptophyta; class Magnoliopsida; order Asterales; family Asteraceae; genus Rutidosis; species Rutidosis leptorrhynchoides. Next base: position 157,141,498 of record NC_092339.1, read on the forward strand.
TTGTCTAATCAACATACTTGGTAATTTCAACACTTGTCAAAATAAGATATGGCCATCAACTGGATTAAAGTAACAATGTTGACATTAGATACCAAAATCAACTAAGAATTAAAAATCCAGCTTTTTAAGTGATGAACTTCTGAATATTCACTGTATTATTCATATATCAGTTAGTGCCTAGACAGTTAAAGATATGCTATTTCTAAAAGAAGACATTTAAAAAGAATGAAGCAACATAAGGAAAATTACAATTTACAAATAGAACTCCTTATAACAACTTGTACCTTGACCTAGATCACGGAAAGAAGGCAAAACTGACAACAAAGCCATGTGACCAGTCCCCATCTGAAGCGACATTATGATCCGGAGTATCACCAATCTAATCAAGATCAACGCATCTGGAAAACCCATTCAGATAGTATAACATAGTGTCACCGGAAGCTAAAACAAAAAAGTTAGGGGGTTAGAAAAAAGGGTTGAAACATTCCGTGAATTAGTGGTTCTATCGGAAAGAACTTTCTGGTGAATTGTAATGCTTATGATGTTGCATTGGTTACAAATTCCTTTGTCTGACCATCAATACGAGTTCAAAGCGATCTTTTAAAAATGCTTTAATCTTTGTTTTCCTCTCATGGGATAATGCATGTGCAACAAAGAATAAAACATCTGAAAATATTAATATGTATGTAAATTAAAGGTAATAACTTCAACCCAATTACTTATGAATGGGTCGATATATATGTATACCTACATCTAACAGGTCTTAACAAACCAAAGTTCATGTTCATTGAATAAAACATACCAAACCAATTTACGTAACAATCTCTTTTAATATAAACTTTGTAATCATATTTGCCACACAAACTTCTTGTTCAAAATGTATAACCTTTGAACAAATGGTATATGTGTATATAACATTTATATTTTAACTTCTTGTTCAATATGTGTAAGCCACCCACCCATTTTTCCACCTTTAGGACCTTTAGTTTAACTGTTTAATATAGAGACTGCAGTAAGAAATTTAATTACCTTCATTATATTAGCCGTGTGAACTTCAAGATCCTTTGACAACTCTTCAAACTCTACAGTCTACGCATAAACTATAATAAATTAACATCCCTTGAAATATGAAGAAATAAAATTTCCCATGTACAAAAAATAATGAAATAATACTTATTATTTTACACCTTCATTTTCATTCTTCTGAAGCGCAACACGCTTCTCGTGATCACTTGTAACCTGGTAAGTTTCTCCAAGCACCTTAACGAAAAGTTTCTAAACGTTTTTTTTTTCTTTCGAATTTAACCTACCGATGAGGCTATTTTCTACCTCTTACACAATACCGATGAGGCTATTTTCTACCTCTTACACAATACCAAAACAGAAGCTCGTTATAGTGACAATACATTGAACCATGAATTATGTCAAAATTGCAACGTAACGTGCCATATCTTAATATTAAAAAAACACCAAATGAGTAAACTAATTAAATAACATGTCAATCACCAGCTTGTATATTAAAAAGACACCAAATGAGTAAACTAATTAAACTACAAAGATTCTACAAAAGGGTTCGCATATCCACTTAATCTGAGTGCCAGCTTGTCATTGAACTAATAGCTGTCATCATGGAACTTGTATGTAAAACGAACAACACAGACCTAAATGGTGTTTCTCTACTTCGATAGCAACACATTAAACCATAGTTAATATTGACACCTACCAATATCGTAAAAAGCCTTGAACTATATGCATTCAGGACATCATTAAATGCCAACTATATATCAAATGCGACATGTAAGTATTTTTGGATATCTACCTTGAAAGTGGATATGGCTACTTAATAAATACATCAATTTTGGTGTTTAAGGCTAGTGATTTTTATGATACAAACCAAAAGACCTCTACCAACAAACTCTTACTTCAAAAAAAAAAAAAAAAAAATATTAAATCACTTAAAAACTGATAGTAAAGCAAATCATGATTAATTATAAAATCATATCAAAACTGACTCTAAATCATATTACCACAAATAATAAGTAAATCACATCAAAATTAGAACTTTAAAGAAAATTAAGAGATTTAAAGGCTTACAAATCAATTTCAACGAACGCTCAAATACTGTAAATAGAGAGCTCTTTTAGTCCATGGTAGATACCTTCTTCATCTTCAAGGTTTATGGGCGACTATATCCGGTGAATATGTTAATCGCAATATTCCGAATATACTATCATTAGTTCCCTCTGATGCAAGAATCATACCCACTGAAATGTAAAAGGATCACAATTACAATTGCCATTAGAACAACATATAAAAATGATATCAAAAAGATGAATAACCACTATTTTAATGACCACAATGAATCAAACCCATAAACAACAGACCCGAATCTAATTCAAATCAAGTACTGTAATCCAAACCGTTATCTTGAAATCTCTATAACATATCTGTTGAATTGATTCAAGTACTGTAATCCAAACCGTCACTCTATTTAGACTCTGTTACATATCTGTTGAATTGATTCAAGTTATGTTTTATTTACAAATCGAAATCGGGGTCAAATGTTATCACCAAGTGTTTGTACACAAATGCATAAGGTATTCTGAATCAGTTAAACTATATGTCAAAATTCAGTATAATTGTAAATACATAATCCGATTTAACAATATGTAAAAATTCATTATACTTCTTAATTCAGTATACTTTTAAATACATAATCCAGTTACACTATATACTTCTAAATACATAATCCAGTTAAAATATATGTAATAATTCATTATATTCATATATTCATACCTCTAAATACACAATCCAGTATACTTCTAAATACATATACATAATCCAGTTAACGTATATGTAAAAATTCATTATATTCATATATTCAGACCTCTAAATACAGTATCCAGTATACATATGTAAATACATAGTCCATTTATACGATATGTAAAAATTATTCATATTCATACCTCAATTAAGGTTAAATTGAGTAGCAAAAAATAGCAGTTCAAAAACTCTCAATTTAATAGCCAAAAACAGAGCGTAAAAAAAATATCAGATTTCGATTCAGATTTGGATTCAATTGAATATATTACGATTAAAATTAATCGGCATAAATAGCAGAACAAAAAATTTCAGATTACGATTCAATTCATTATGTGTAGACCATCGTAAAATTAGCTTTTTTGAATTCGTGCGTTGCATGGGTGTGTAAAATTCTGTGTAATTTGCTGTTCATATTGGTATACAAATAGCGATACTAAAAAAATACGTAGTAAAAGTATAATAATTATTTAAGAGCTCGTGGTGTTGACAAATTTTAAAAATTGTGTATTGCACGGTGGGTAAAGTAATCATGCAAAATTAATTGATTGTTCCAAACAATTATTCTTTTGAGTTTAAGAGCCCGTGGTGTTGACAATTTGTAAAAGTGGCTTTGGATAGTGTTAGTAACTTAATGTCTACATTGAAAATTTGTCATGAAACGTAACGTTAGTAAAGTCTAAGTTATATTATTTTAAAATTATTATATACAATTATTTTTGAATAAAAGTGTAACCCGCGAGTTTAATTTTGAAAAAGTTGTTAGTAATTTCAATAAAATAATGGTACTTGAGGGAGTCGTCATGTATAATTAGTATTATAATAGTTATATTTGCGGTGTTCTCAAATATTTTAAGAACTTAAACTATAAATTCAAATTACTTCCATATCTATTGCTAAAAAGGAATGCTCCGTTAGCAGTGTTAGGATTGTTACAAATTCAAATGCATAAGTGATTATTAAGTAGTAGTATTAATCATGAACACTCTCTATCATATTTATTGCTAAAAGTGCTTTTGAGTGATGTTAATCATAACTTAATCAAATGGTGCCAACTAAGCAGGGTACCGTGTGAAAAAATATAATTTGCAATTCATAGTCATATGTAAATAGCAATACTAAAAAATAGAAAAAATATAAGAATTATTTAAGAGGTCGTTGTGTTAATAAATTTTGAAAATTCTTTTGTGTTTTATAGCTTGTGGTATTGACAAATTTAATATATATTAGTCTTATATCTTATCTATAATCTCCTCCTTTAAATTAGGAATTTACGGAGTATAACATCTATATATTTTATTTTATATATTAATACTAGATTTTAGAGCCCGTGCGTTACACAGTGGGTTAAATAATTGTGCAAAATTAATTGACTTGTTTCAAACAATTATTCAGTTAAGTTTAAGAGCCCGTGGAGTTGACATTTAAGGTTACTAACTCGGTATTCAGATATTGTGTCTTCACTCCACTTAAACGTCCAATGAGATCTGGTAAACAAAAAGTTTGTAAAAATGAGGGTAAAGATCGTTTTTAATTAACACATAATAGAAATGGAATGAACAATTGTACAATACATCCGTTAGACATGTTAAGTAAATAGTTACTTGTATATATAAATAGTTAGGATAAATTTTTCCTACTTACCAATTGTAACTCCAAAATCCATATGATACAGAAATACCTGCATTGAAAGGTACAAAGCTTTGTTAAAATATTAGTGCAATCTAATTAAATGGATTCTATTGTCACAAGATATATTTTGTAGAGATTTTTGCATATCTCTATGATATCTTGCATTTAATATAGAGATTTTGCATATCTCTAAGATATCTTGCATTTAATATAGAGATTTTGCATATATCTAAGATATCTTGCATTTAATATAGAAATTATAGGATATTTCTTTTATATCTAGCATTTAATGTTTCTTAGGTATAGTTGGTTTGCATTTATTATGCATTTAATATTTCTCTTGTATTTAAAGAGGTAGTATGTAACATTTGAAAATAAGGAAAACCATTTTACAATACACTTCAAATTTGTACATTCTTTGTTCATATTTTGTTTACTAAACTTCTATTCCTAGCAAGTATATTAATTACTTTATGGTATCAAGAGCTTGGTTATAAACTTGATTATAAGTTTAGTCCTAAGTTAAACTTTATGTGCAATTACTCAAAGTGTAAACTAGTTTCTTGCTAATCATAAATGGAAGCTTATCTCCAAGGTCAAGACCTATGGGAACTTGTGGCCGGAAGCGATGCCATAATTCCCGTAGAAACTCTTGAGCAAGGCGAGTCACGAAGAAAATGGAAGATTAAGTGTGGGAAGGCTCTCTTTGCGTTGAGGACATCAATTAGCAAAGAGTTCATAGAACACGTTCGTGATCTTAACTCGCCAAAGGAGGTTTGGGATACTCTTGAGAAACTCTTTACCAAGAAGAATACCGCACGGTTGCAATTCCTGGAAAATGAGTTAGCAATCTCAAGACAAGAAGGTATGTCAGTTTCTGAATATTTCTTACGGGTGAAAACTCTTTGTTCTGAAATTTCAGAGATTGATACAAACGAGAAAATTAGTGAATCTCGGTTGCGAAGATATTTAATTCGTGGTTTGAAGAAAGAGTATGTTCCATTCATAATCTCTATACAGGGGTGGTCTACTCAACCTTCGGTTGAAGAATTAGAGAATTTGCTCTCTAATCAAGAAGCTTTGGCCAAGCAAATGGCTAAAGGATTTGAAAATGATGCGGTATTGTTTTCAAAAGGGAAGAACTTCAAGAAAGGTTCTTCTAGCAAAGAAAAAGAAGAAGAGCAAACTAGTTACAAAAGTAACTATGAAAAGAAACCTCCCACATGTTACAAGTGCGGGAAGGTTGGTCACATCAAGAAATATTGTCGTTCTAAAGTCACAAAAGCAAACGTGGCTTGTTCAAGCAACGATGATGATGAAGTCAAATGGGAGCAATGTTTTACCGTTGATACGGTTGTTAAGAAGAATCAATGGATTATTGATTCAGGTTGCTCTCATCATGTGACCGGTGATGGAACTCTTCTTCATGACGTTAGAGATCACAATCAAAATTGAGTTGTAATCACGGCCGACAAATCAACTCATCCGGTTAAAAAGGAAGGTAATGCTATTATTGATGTTAATAATAATACTTTTACTTTGGAAGATGTTTATCTTGTTCCTGAATTGACCAAGAATCTAGTTTCGGTACCTCAAATTACCGAATCTGAAAAATATGTTCTTTTTGGTCCAACGGATGTGAAGGTCCTTGAGAATGTCAAGGAGATTGTGGGTGATGTTCTTTTCACGGGAGAAAAGAAAGGTTCTTTGTTTGTGTTGTCCGCAGGTGAGGCTTATGTGAAGAAAACAAGTCAAACCGACAACGGAGCTATTTGGCATGCTAGACTAGGCCATGTGGGATATCAAATGTTGCAAAAGATATTCTCACATAAACTAGTTGATGGAATTCCTCAATTAAAGAATGTTCATGAGGAAGTAATATGCCAAGGATGTCAATATGGAAAGTCACACCGACTTCCATATAAGAAGTCAACAAATCGAAAACAAGGTTTGCTTGACTTGATTCATACGGACTTGATGGGGCCAACAAAAACACCAAGTTATGGCGGTCATTGCTATGTCATGGTGTTAATTGATGACTATTCTCAGTTTACTTGGGTGAAATTTCTAAAGGAGAAAAGTGAAGCCTTATCAAAGTTCATAGAGTTCAAAGAAGCGATAGAATCAGAATTTGGGAGAAAGGTAAAAGCTCTTAGGAGTGATAATGGTGGAGAATTCATGTCAAATGATTTCTTTACTTATTGTAAAACAAATGGTATTTCTCGCCAAATGACTTGTCCGGATACTCCACAACAAAATGGGGTTTCAGAAAGAAAGATTACTTACCTTGTTTCAATATGTTTATCTTGGTTACATGACAAGGGGCTGCCTAGGGAGCTATGGGCGGAAGCACTTCAATGTGCTTGTCATGTGTCTAATCGGTTATCATCTTGGCCAAGTACACAAAAATCATCTTTTAAGCTAGCTTATGGTGAAAAGCCTAATGTAAGCTATTTTAGGGTGTTTGGTTCTATTTGTTATGTTCATGTTCCAAAATCTAACCGAACCAAACTTGACCCAAAAGCTCGAAAGTGTATTTTTGTTGGTTATGATTCTCACAGGAAAGGTTGGAGGTGTATGGATCAAGAAACAAAGAAGTTTACCACTTCAAGAGATGTGGTATTTGATGAAGTGTCTTCTCAATTTTCTGAATCAAGCAAAAATGGTGAAGAAAATAGAGATTACAAATTTATGTTTCCTAGCTTCGACACTCAAGAAGAAAGTGAGAATGATGGTGTTTCTCAAAATCAAGAAGAGACGCCTATTGAAGAAGTACCAACTCAAGTTAGAAGGTCAACAAGAGAAAAAAGACAACCAAAACATCTAAGTGACTATGAGGTGAACACAGTCATAACTTATTTCTTTTCAGGTGGCTTAACTGAAGAACCAACATGTTATGAAGAAGCTAAAGATTCTCCGGATTGGAGAAAAGAAATGCAAGAGGAGATTGATGCATTGGAAAAGAATGAAACTTGGGAGCTTGTCAAGAAACCGGAAGCATGTAAACCAGTTACTTGCAAATGGGTCTACCGTTTGAAGAAGAACTCGGATGGAACCATTAATAGGTTCAAGGCTCGGTTGGTGGCTCGTGGCTTTTGTCAAAGTTATGGGCTTGATTATGAGGAAACTTTTAGTCCTGTGTCTAAAATGGTAACGGTGAGAACAATAATCTCATTAGCGGCTTACAAAGGGTGGAAATTGTGGCAACTTGATGTGAAGAATGCTTTTCTATATGGAGAGCTTAATCGTGAGGTGTTCATGGAACAACCTATTGGGTTCATTTCAAATCAATTTTCAGAATATGTGTGCCGGTTGAAGAAAGCTCTTTATGGCTTGAAACAAGCTCCGAGAGCTTGGTACGGTAAGGTTGCACAATACCTTGTCTTTTGTGGTTTTAAGATTTCTGATGCGGATTCTAGTTTGTTTGTAAAGAAAGAACCAGGTTTCCATGTTTTGGTATTATTATATGTTGATGACATGATTATCACCGGAGGAAACGAGTCAGAAATCTCTCGTTTAAGTGATGATCTTTCGGTTCGTTTTGAAATGAAGAATCTGGGGGAGATTGGATGTTTTCTTGGCTTGGAAGTCGATAAATTAGAAAACGGGTACTTTATCTCTCAAAGGGGTTATGCAAGAAGTCTCTTGGAACGTTTCAACATGGGGGAGTCAAAGCCTATGACTACTCCAATGGAACCAAACCTCAAAATGAAGAAAGATCAAGGAAAAGAGCTCAAGGATGTGAAGTTGTTCCGACAAATGGTTGGGAGTTTGATCTATCTAACCATCACAAGGCCGGAAATTTCTTACTCGGTTGGCATTGTTTCTCAATTTATGCAATGTCCAACTAATGTTCATCTTGATGCAGCAAAAAGGATCCTTCGTTATGTGAAAGGATCAATGGGTCACGGTTTGTGGTACAAGAAGTGTGATGATGTTTTGTTAAATGGTTTCGTGGATGCAGATTGGATGGGAGACGCAAATGATCGCCATTCAACTTCGGGTTACTGTTTTAACATGGGTTCCGCGGTTATTTCATGGTGTAGCAAGAAGCAAGATGTTGTTGCTTTGTCTAGCACGGAAGCAGAATACATAGCTGCAACAATGGCGGCTCAAGAATGTATTTGGTTAAGAAGATTGATTGGTGACATACTTGAAAAAGTAGTTTATGTTGTCAAATTGAAATGTGACAACGAAAGTGCAATCAAGCTTGCTTCGAATCCCGTGTTTCATGCCCGTACTAAGCATATAGAAATGAGATATCATTTTATTCGTGAAAAGGTTCTTAGCGGGGAAATCGAGCTAGCAAACGTAAGGACAAATGCTCAAGTAGCGGACATCTTTACTAACGCTCTAATGAAAACCAAGTTCATGGAATTTCGAGAAACGTTGGGGATTATTGATCGAGAGTTTGCACTAAGGGGGAGTGTTAAAATATTAGTGCAATCTAATTAAATGAATTCTATTGTCACAAGATATATCTTGTAGAGATTTTTGCATATCTCTAAGATATCTTGCATTTAATATAGAGATTTTGCATATCTCTAAGATATCTTGCATTTAATATAGAGATTATAGGATATCTCTTTTATATCTAGCATATAATGTTTCTTAGGTATAGTTGATTTGCATTTATTATGCATTTAATATTTCTCTTGTATTTAAAGAGGTAGTAACATTTGAAAATAAGGAAAATCATTTTACAATACACTTCAAGTTTGTACATTCTTTGTTCATATTTTGTTTACTAAACTTCTATTCCTAGCAAGTTATTAATTACTTTAAGCTTAAACTGTTAGGATGACCATTTCAAATGTTGTTGGTTTAAGAGAAGTTAAAAAAATGTGAAACATATATCAACTTAGACGAGTTAAAGTATACAGAGTAAATAGAATAAGAATAGATTTTCAACATTTATTATACAATTTTTTCCAGAATAAACTTTCAAAAAAACATGGTCAGGCATTTGTCAACTGAAATGGGTCAAATATATTTTCTACAGCAGATTATGACAATAAGAATAAGCCACGTTGAAAAAAATACATACCAAGAAAATCTAATGTAGAATAATTCCCAGTATGTTCTGTAAGGATGGGATAAAGACACCCATCATCGTCCCAGATTTGACAACACTTCTAGCTGCATCTGCATTAATCATCCAACCCTCTGTTTCATAATTCCTTGCATATCAATCACAACGATCCATAGTTTGACTCCAAAGCATGAAACAAAGTTATTTAGTAATTGCGGTTAATAGGTACCTAAAGGTCACTATCTTGTTTCTTTCTGGAGCCAATTGGTCTTCAAAACCTAAAAGTCACAAGCCAAATCGTTTAGTCGATGGATAAACAAAGTGTCATATTAAAAAACTGAAAGAATAATGGCCCTAGAGGCATAGTGAAGCTTACTACGTAATAAATAAATATAAAAACATAGTTATTGCACAACCGAGAAAGTACAAAAAAAAAAGTATTGTATATTATAAACCTGTGCATATTAAAAGCACAACATGGTACGTACTTCTGCTAAAACTTTATCAGTTTTCATTGTATTCAACCAAAATTAGGCAGCACACTATTCCTAAACATATATATTAAATTAATGAAAATAATATTTGAATTAACATTATTTTCTGAAAACTTATTTTATAAAAATAGATAGAAAGTATTTCTAAGCAAGATCGGATGTTAAATTAAGCATATTACCTTGAATCTTGCAAGACCCAATTCCTGAAGCATCAATAAATAAATTGGACATGATACGTGAAGGGAAGTAAGTTGCAGAATATTAAAAAAGCATACTCCGTATTATATCTTCAACGTTTCTAAAATAGCCATAGAGGTGTCGTTGATCGAATTGAGTTAAGAATATTTGTTTAACGAAAATCTTCATTATCAACTAAACTTCAATAAAGATAAAGATAAAGATAGATATATAAATATAAAAAATACTCATCTTCAGAGCAAAATTATTTAAAATACTCATCTTCAGAGCAAAATTATTTAAAAAACAATGAACTTTCTGTTAGATTATGGAGACATTTATACAAAACGAGAAAGGAAAAAAAAAAAAAAAAAAACTGTTCCAGGGAATGTACCTAAGTTGGAGAAATTGGAGCTCGTTCATACGGATGTGTTTGGTCCAACCAATGTAGAATCACATGGAGGTTCTCGCTATTATGTCACCTTCATTGACGACTCCACTCGAAAGGTATGGGTTTATTTTCTTAAAGCTAAATCCGATGTATTTAATACTTTTGTGAAGTGGAAAGCTATGGTAGAAAATGAAACTAACTTGAAAGTCAAGAGCTTGAAGTCGGATAATGGAGGAGAATATGGTAGTCTTGAGTTTAAAGACCATTGTGCAAAGCTCGGTATTAGAATGTTGAAAACGGTACCGGAGACACCGCAACACAATGGGGTCGCCGAACGTATGAATCGTACGTTAAATGAAAGGGCTAAGAGTATGAGACTACATGCCGGTTTGCCTAAAATGTTTTGGGCGGATGCGGTTAACACGGCGGCTTATTTGATAAATAGGGGACCCTCAACACCGTTGAGTTTCCGAATTCCCGAGGAAGAATGGCAAGGTAAGAAGGTGAGTTATGGTCACCTTAGTATCTTTGGGTGTAATGCATATGTGAAGACCAAAGATGCGGATAAAGACAAGCTTGAAGCTAAGTCAAAGAAGTGTACTTTCATAGGCTACGGGTCGGATGAAATGGGCTATCGTTGTTGGGACAACGAAGCTAGAAAAGTAATTCGTTCGCGAGATGTTACTTTTGATGAAGATTCGGTCTATGCAAACCGGAAACGGGGAGTCCTAAACCGAGTCAAGTTACTTTTGACGATGTTTCTATTGATGATCTTGCAGGTTCTAGTGGGAGTACGGGGAACAATGAATTGCCAAATAACGGTGAGGCGTCGGAAAATGCTAATGATGGGGATGATTCGGAAAGCGGTGATGATTCCGAACATAGTGCGAGTTATAGTGATGAGGAGGACACAAATGAAACCGGTCCAACCATTCCGGTTACTCCTACACCAAGACGCTCGACTAGAGTGCCCAAACCTAATCCTAGGTATTCTCCATCAGCAAACTACTTGCTCTATACCGAGAATGGTAAACCCGAAAGTTACTTTGAGGCAAGAAAAACAAAAGAATCCATACAATGGGAACTTGCCATGAAAGAAGAGATGGGATCACTTGAGAAGAACAAGACTTGGTCACTAGTGAAGTTACCTCATGATAAAAGGGCATTGCAAAGCAAATGGGTATATAGAATCAAGAATGAGATGGATAGCAAGAAAAGGTACAAGGCTCGTTTGGTAGTCAAAGGCTTTCAACAAAAGGAAGGGGTTGACTACAAAGAGATATTTTCACCGGTAGTTAAAATGACTACTATCCGTTTGGTACTTTCTATGGTTGCATCCGAAGACTTACATCTTGAGCAACTAGATGTAAAAACTGCATTCTTATATGGTGATCTTGTTGAAGAGATCTACATGAGGCAACCCGAGGGCTTTGAGGTAAAGGGTAAAGAGAAGTGGGTTTGTAAGCTAAAGAAAAGTTTGTATGGGTTGAAGCAAGCACCTCGGCAATGGTACTTGAAGTTTGACGAGTTTATGAAGAAGATTGGTTTCTTAAGATGTGAAGCGGATCACTGTTGCTACTTGAAGAAATTCAAGTCTTCTTACATAATCTTATTGTTGTATGTTGATGACATGTTACTTGCAGGTTCAAACATGTCCGAAATTAACAAGTTGAAGGGATTACTTTCTCGAGAATTCGAGATGAAAGATCTTGGCGGTGCTAGGCAAATACTTGGCATGAGTATTGTGCGTGATCGTTTGAAGGGTACTCTATACTTGTCTCAATCCAAATATATTGAGAAAGTAGTAGAGAGGTTCAACATGGAAGATTCAAAGGCCCGTTCTATGCCTTTGGGAAGCACCTTAAAGTTATCGAAAAGTCAATCACCAAATTCGGAAAGAGACAAGAAGGATATGGAAAAGGTTCCATATGCATCGGCCGTGGGTAGTATTATGTATGCCATGGTTTGTACAAGACCCGATATTGCTCAAACAGTGGGAGTTGTAAGTCGTTATATGTCTAATCCGGGAAAAGAGCATTGGGAAGCGTTCAAATGGTTGTGATAATGCTAAAAACGAACATATATTTCATAGCATTATTCCTCAAGAAAGACAAGCTTTTAGTTGCAAATGTTCTATTTACAAGTGATATTCGTTTAAATATTAAAAGGTGAAGACAAAAGACAGATTCGACGAATTGAAGACACAAACGACCAAAAAGCTCAAAAGTACAAAATACAATCAAAGAGGTTCCAATTATTGATAAGAAACGTCTCGAAATTACAAGAGTACAAGATTCAAAACGCAAAGTACAAGATATAAAATAGTATGCAAGGACGTTCGAAAATCCGGAACCGGGACCAGAGTCAACTCTCAACGCTCGACGCAATGGACTAAAAATTACAAGTTAACTATGTATATAAATATAATATAATATATAATTAATTATATTAATTATATATATATTATATTTATAAAATAAATCGTCGGCAAACAAAGAGCCAAAGGTGGGTGAGCTGTAAAAACAAACTCCGCGACTCGCGGAGTTTGAAGAAGGAAAGGGCCGCAAGTCGCGGAGCCCCAAAAACTGAAACTCCCTATAAAAGCAAACGAATTCTGATCATTTTAAAAACATAATATATCAATCTCTCTATATCTATACGTAATATTTATATAATTTATATTTTAATTTTAATTTTAATTTTAATCCTAATAATAAGGGTATGTTAGCGAATGTTGTAAGGGTGTAAGTCGAAATTATGTCCGTGTAACGCTACGCTATTTTTAATCATTGTAAGTTATGTTCAACCTTTTTAATTTAATGTCTCGTAGCTAAGTTATTATTATGCTTATTTAAATCCGAAGTAATCATGATGTTGGGCTAATTACTAAAATTGGGTAATTGGGCCTTATACCATAATTGGGGTTTGGATAAAAGAACGACACTTGTGGAAATTAGACTATGGGCTATTAATGGGTTTTATATTAACTAAACAATACCTTGTTAATTTAATATACAAACTTATAATTCGACATATTTATATATAACCACATACGCTTGACTGGGTACGGTGGGCGGGATATCTATAAATACCAATAATTATTCATTTTACCGGACACGGAACTGGATTAATAGTTAATAGACTTGTTGAAACAGGGGTGAATTACATTCAAGGGTAATTGGTGTAATTGTTAACAAAGTAGTAAAACCTTGGTTTACACGCAGTCGATAACCTGGTGTATTCATTAAACAAAGTATTAAAACCTTGTTACAATTCGAATTCCCAATTAGTTGAAATATTTGACTTCGGTAATAAGAATAATTTGACGAAGGCTTTCGCTCTTTATATTTATGACTGATGGACTATTATGGACAAATCCGTATGGACATATTAAATAATCCAGGACAAAGGACAATTAATCCATGGGCATAAAACTAAAATCAACACGTCAAACATCATGATTACGGAAGTTTAAATAAGCATAATTCTTTTATTTCATATTTAATTTCCTTTATTTTATATTTAATTGCACTTCTAATTATCGCATTTTTATTTATTGTTATTGTATTTAATTGCACTTTTAATTATCGTACTTTTTAATTATCGCAAGTTTATTTTATCGCACTTTCATTTATCGTTATTTACTTTACGCTTTAAATTAAGTCTTGTATTTATTTATTATTTTACATTTGGTTTTAACTGCGACTAAAGTTTTAAAATCGACAAACCGGTCATTAAACGGTAAAAACCCCCCTTTTATAATAATAATTTTACTTATATATATATTTGTATTTTTATAAAAGTAAACTAATATAGCGTTAAGCTTTGTTTAAAGATTTTCCCTGTAGAACGAACCTGACTTACTAAAAACTACACTACTGTACGATTAGGTACACTGCCTATAAGTGTTGTAGCAAGGTTTAAGTATATCCATTCTATAAATAAATAAATATCTTGTGTAAAATTGTATCGTATTTAATAGTATTTCCTAGTAAAATTTAAAGCTATTTTATATACACCTCGCATAACATCAGGTTGCTTCGTTATTTGAAAGGTACTTCTAATATGGGATTGTGTTTCTCCAAAAACAATCTCATACTTAGAGGTTATGCGGATGCTAATTTGGGTGGATGTGATGATTCGGGGAAAAGCACTACGGGTTATGTTTTCACAATGGGGAAGACGGCGATTAGTTGGTTATCTCGATTGCAAAAGAGTGTTGCTTTGTCAACCACCGAAGCCGAATACATGGCTATTGCGGAAGCTTCTAAAGAGCTAGTGTGGTTGAAGAACTTCTTAGGTGAGTTGGGTAAAAGACAAGACTATTGCGTCTTGTATTGTGATAATCAAAGTGCGGTTCATCTTGGGAAGAATCCAGTGTTTCATAGTCGAACGAAACACATCAAGATAAGGTATCATTTTATTCGACAACATATAAATGATCGCACTTTATTCTTGGAGAAAATCCTTGGTAAGAAGAATCCTGCCGATATGTTTACTAAGGTGGTTACGACGGAGAAATTGAGGTTTTGCATTACCTCAATTGGTCTTCTCATGAATTGATGAGAGAAGACCCCAGCTAGAGATGTGAATGGTGTTACAAGTTTAACAAGTAGTATTGAAGACCTTTTATCGAAAGTCTACTCATCCGAAGAATGTGTTGAGCGTGCGTGTCCCAAATGGTATTTGGCGGTAATCGAAGGTGGTTTAATGTTCTTGGTTAATTCATTGATATGATTGGAGTTTTGTTCAAAGTCTCCAAGTGGGAGATTTGTTAGATTATGGAGACATTTATACAAAACGAGAAAGGAAAAAAAAAAAAAAACTGTTCCAACACTTGCACGGATTTTGCAGATTTCGGGAAGCGTGAAGCAGTCAAATGCGGCGCATCTTGACATGGATGCGGCGCATTCATCGAGCAAAATAGTCCGAGATTTATTGATGCGGAGCATTGAGCTGATATGGCGCATCAGGGGTCAGATGCGGCGCATCACCATCTCGATGCAGCGCATCGAGTGCTGGTACATGAATCTGGAACGTGAAAAGCAAGTGATGCGGCGCATCACACATCAGATGCGGCGCATCTAGTGTCTGGCAGCAAGTTGGCAAGTTGCAACCTTTACATCCGAGCATGCTTTGGCCTCCTTTCACTTTAGGTGCAAAGTTAATCACTTTACACCTAAAATTAGGGCTGTGATCATGCCATTACAAGGTGGAAAGCATGGCTAGTTGGTAAACAAGATGATTACTTGTCATGATGAAAATTCCTAGCTAGTTGTCATGGTGTTCTTGTTTTCTCCTATATGTAGAACTCATTGTATGCAATTGTAACACACCAAATACAGATTCTCAGTAATAAACACTCTCTAGTTGGTCCGTGGACTAAAGCAATCACACTGATTGCATATAACCACGTTATATCTTGTATCGTTCTTACATTTTCGCATTTATTATCTTTCGTTCATTAAGTGGGTTTGAGTGATCTTGATAGAATCACTACTCGGCTAGTAGTCTTGTAGAATTACTAGTGTTGTTTGGGTCCTAATATCCTAACACTTTCAAAATACATGTCTCCATCCTTGCTGGGCAGAAGTGCTTTCTGCACTAAGTTGTGTTTCAGGTGATGCAGTCAACTTATGCCAAAGTAAAGACACAGCCGAAAAACATAATTCTCGTTTCTTCATCAAAACCGAACTTAACAGTATTTGTTCACTGCAGTTAAACCCAGAATGTCTATCCATAGTAAGAAAGTTAGCCAACTCTGAAGCATTAAACGGAAACTCGTTATTACTTTTTCTGAATCCTCACTGCACAATCAGCAACTTAATTTGGTAGCACAATACAATACTGACGAAATAGTACAATAATAGTCCGAATTATATTTCTATCAGCTTAAATACAAAATTAAAATATAGAAATAAACGTAAAATACCTTATTTGATCTTTTGCATGGCTTCAAAAAGTGGCTTTTGACCCGCTTTCTTCAATTTCTGCACACAAAAAAAAATTAAAAAATTGAAGAAAACTATCAGCAACTTTACCGTACATTAAATTGCTAGCTAATCAACTCCACTTTCAAGGTCAAATATGCCAATTACCTAATCGAAGCTTTTGAAATCAAGTCGGTTGCACAACATACAAACAATAAGGAAACTGCACATCATGAATACTTGCTCATCAAAATACATTATGCTAGTGCGATAATACTTCAATAAAGAATCGAAGGTGTACATACGTCTTTTGGCACCTCTGATCATCTGATAAAAATTCCACTCAGGACTGTGGTAAGACTGCACATTTAAAATGTCAAATTTATAACAATCAACTCATTATAAGTTACAATCATCTATATATACCAACGTATATAAAATGTCAGCTAATCATCCAATCCATATATTCGCGGTAACCATCACAAGACTTTAGTATAACCAACCACTTAGCTACTTATGAATATATGTAACACTCTTGAGGTTTATAAATTGATACGTAGCAAGATTATTTATAAGAAATAGTTACCTTATCAATAAACTCTTAAACTTCATATAAATCCTTTTAGCATTGACGAACAGGTCTTGCCCTAAGCTGTTGTGAAACCACATAAATAAAATTACAAGTGAACACGCTTGATAGAGGCTTCCACCAACAGTATCTCTCCTCCACAAAAACTGGTAGAATGGTAACGATGACAAATTCGACCCATTTACTTATTGATTCAAAAGTCGATTCAGTGGATATACTTATTTAGATTGCTTCAGGCGGACGATAATAAACCTTTATGCAATGCGCTTCATTAAGCATACAACAACATCCTGAATCAAATACCTAAGTGTTAGTGGATTATATTACATTAAATTTATAAAACTCATAAACATTAACAAATCTTCAGTAGAGCAAGTTCCAATACTCACAAAGCCCACCACACTGATCTTAGAAGGATTTAAAATCAAGTGTTCAACTCACAATTATGTAATCTCCTTATAAACTAAAACTAAATCCAGAAGAAATAGGTCAATATCAACATTCCATAATCCAGGGCTCCAGTCCCAAAAAATAAGTATTAAAAAACAATCACTAAATATTCATAATCACGATACAACACAATAAAAAAAAAAACAAATTTAGATAGCATTGTGTCAAGAAGAACAAATTGTAAAGAAAAACCCAAATTTATACCTTGAGCTGCCATTAACATAAACAGTTGTAAAGATCAACTGCTTTAATCGATGTTCTTAGTAAGATCAACTGCTTTACTACCGTCTTGAGTGAAAGTAGAACCGCACTGCCATAAAAATGTATGCAAGCAATGTCATCCAGTTTGTTATGAACGCACATAAAGTACGTATGCATACTGATAAATATATATGCAAGCAAAGTTATTGATTTTTTCAAAAATCCTTTATCAGTATGTATGCATACTCATAAACATATACTGTACTAACGTAAAAACATATAACAATAATATATAACAATAATATATAATACTGATTATAATTATCGAATAAATTAGTATAAGATTGAAATTTTAAAAAAATATGAACATAAACAATTCAAGCTGTGTTATGATGAAGATCAACAACAATTTATAACCAATATATCCGTTTTGAAGATCATGTATTTGTAAACAGAACATAATAAGACCAATCACCAAATACGTAATTAAAACATGAAAAAATTAATAGAATAAATGATATACAGCTCATAAAAGAAATTCAAAATCGATTATAATTAAAAATTGGGTGTTTCAATTCAGATACCTGTATATATCATACCTCGATTTTCAGACACAGATGATTTCCATTACCGGGAGTTGAATCGTTTGATTTAATTCAAACCCCAAATTATGACGTTAGATGTTAGAGATAATATAGAATGAAGTTGTGTAGTCGTTTTCTTGGATTTGCAATGTGGCCTAATGAACCCTAATTAAAATCCCGTGGGTTTGGTTTTTTCTCCGATTGAATCTTATGAGATTTAGGGTTTGGATTAGATGGGATGCAGAAACAACGAAGGAGAAGAGAGAAGAACGTACGGTTTTTTTTTTTTTTTTTTGCCACCGTAGCATGAGTAATTGTTAATAATAATTAGTAGAGTGATTAACATGTCAGCAATTGAGATTAAGATTTACTAATGGAGTGACATGTTGATTTTTTTCATGATTTATAAGATGTAAAATAGATAGATAGATAGATACATATGCGATAATATATGTATATATGTTGTATGTATAAATTATAATAAATAATTAATTCAAATTAATCACAAAATTACACCTAAGCAAATAACTTTTTGTTATATATATATATATATATATATATATATATATATATATATATATATATATATATATATATATATATATATAAAGGATTCATAGAGAACTAGATTATGTAGAGAACCCATAGAACTCATAGATTAAACTTCAATCTATGTGGAGATTGAGCTTTAAAAAAAAAAACTGAAAAAAAACCGTCAATCTACACACTAAAAAAAATCAATGTGCATAAAAAAAAGTCAATCTGCAAAAAAAAAAAAAAAAAAAAAAAAAAAAAAACTGAAAAAGAGTCATTCTGCACAAAAAAAAAACTGCCAAAAAAAGTCATTTGCACAAAAAAAGTCAATCTGCACAGGGAAAAAAAGTCAATCTGCAAAAAAAAAAAAAAAACTACAAAAAAAGTCAATCTGCACATAAAAAAGTCAATCTACAAAAAAAAAATTGCAAAAAAAAGTCAATCTGCACGCAGATTGACTCGATCTGCACAAAAAAAAGTCAAATATGCACAGAAAAAAAGTCAATCTGCAAAAAAAAAATGTCAATCTGCAGGAGATTGACTCAATCTGCACGAGTTACATGAGTTTTCTACTACCTTTGGTTCTTTTACTATATATATATATATATATATATATATATATATATATATATATATATATATATATATATATATATATATATATATATATATATATATAGTAAAAGGATCATGAGAGAACTTGACTATGGAGAGAACCATAGCACCATGTTATTTCACTAAGTTCGTCTTCATCATGAGCTCAGATCTTCATCTATTCAAATAATGATGGTCACATCTAATTGAAGTTAGATTCATGATTCTTATCAGCAATCTACACCTCGTTGATCATCAGATTACAACAACTACTATAGATTCATAAAAATTTTGATCGAGTTCTTCATCTAACCGAAATCAAACTTGATGTCTCTGGAGCAATCTAGCATGATTTGATATAATGTAAAATTGCAGATCTCTTGCAAATCATCTTGTGAAACTATCTGTGCATTTATAGATGTTAATTTGAAGAATCGACTATGAATTTGAAAAGTCAAACTTTGTTCTTCATCGGTAAACTATTTGATTGGAGCAATCTGAGAAGTTTAAGATGATATGGTTGAGTGTCGAGCATTATATGATTGATTTCAAGCATCTTTTGTTTATAAATCATCATTATAAACGCATTAATTCGCGAATTTGATTTGTGGTGTTCATCTATTCTTCGTGATAGTATATGAACTCAGCAGATTGAACACAATCTTTGTGCAGATTGAACTCAATCTTTGTGCGGATTGAACTCAATCTGTGTGCAGATTGGGTTCAATCTGTACATAGATTGAACATACAGACTGATTTTTTTTTATATAAAAAAAATCAATGTGTAGACAGATTGAGCTCAATCTGCATACAGATTGAAGGTCTGGAGACGCAGATTGAAGGTCTGGAGACATATCGAAAGCTAATGTGTGTTGGTTTCATGGGTTCTCTCCCATCCTTGGTTCCTTGTGGATCCTTACCCTATACATATATATATATATATATATGTATATATATATATATATATATATATATATATATATATATATATATGTATGTATGTATGTATGTATGTATGTGTGTATGTGTGTGTAACGACCCGACCAAAACCGTTATTGACGGCGTCGTTAACTTAGGTCCCGTTGCGTGGTCGTAGTCCCTATATGAGACTCGTTTGACCAAAATTATGTCGCGTTCATTTGAAAGGTACAAAGTTTAGTTTAACAAACGGATCGACAAAAATTTTAAGTTTACAAAGTTATAAAGTATGAATGAAATAACTTGCGACATAATTAGTTTGAAACCACAGTTGCTATAAATAGCGTAAGTAAGTAGACAAAAGTTTGAATCCAAAAATGCTATCCCTAGCGTATGCATGCATGGTAGACTCCAATCAAGTAATCAAAGAGTGCGGAAGCGTGTATCAAGTAGCCGAGTATGAACCTGAGAAACATATAGAAAACTGTCAACGAAAAACGTTGGTGAAATCATAGGTGTTTGTAAACGTTGTTTTTGAACCACAAGATTTTGTATTTCCATAACGTTGATTATCAAAATCGTTTGCATTCCAAAAGTATTGTTCGCGAGCACCCAATTATCAAGACTTAACGTTTCCTTCCATAGAACCCCATCACAATAGTGTTAGAACATACACTGTTTCTCGAAAATATATTTCATCCGTAGACGGTAGCGAACCGTCCGTAATGAGGCTTTGTCAAACCCGTATGGCCACACAATATAAGTTCTCGCTTACACCCTGCAAGTGTAACTAATGATAATCGAATTGAGGATTTTTGTTCTAACTCGCTGTGGAATGTTTGTTTTCCTTGTACTTGTGTTCAAAGTATAAAAGTAAGTAGCACAAAATGTAACAAAGTATATGTTTCTCAGCCCACAATTTAAAAGTATAAAAAGTTGTTGAAAAGGTGGGACTATGATCTCACCTCGAGTGCACGAGTATAAAGGTACTTCACAAAGTAAACGTGTGCATGAAAGTTGCTTAGTCTTGACCTAAACAAGTAAGTTGTATCAATTAACCGGTTACGTCACAAGGTCGAGCGAAATGTGTTCAATTAGTCCTATGGCTCGTTACGACTCGATTAAGTATAGCATGTGAATCACGTTGTCAAGTTTCATACAAGAAACAAGTATAAAAGCATGTTAGAATGATTGTATAAAAGTTTGGTTAAGTTTGACTAAAAGTCAAACTTGGTCAAAGTCAACGAAAAAGTCAACGCGTTCGGGTCGGGTCCCGAACTATTTTTCTATGCTAAATATTCATATACAAGTATATTAAAACAAGTTTCATGTGAATCGGAGGTCGATAGCTAGTCAAACATTTCGCGTGAAATGCGCCAAACAAAGCAGAATCTGGCCAGGCCAATCCGCGCGCCGCGCGGGGATGGGGCGCGCCGCGCCACCATCTGGGCAGAGATTTCTGGTCAGTTTTTCAAAGTATGCACGAACCAAAACATTTTCCAACCCAACTCTTGACCCGCAAACACTTATAATGCCTATCATATATCGTCGAAAAGGTATTTTGACGAGGAATACAACTAACCACATATCATCAATCAAAAACATCATTTACAATAACCGAAAACTCGTCAATTGATCAAGAAAGGTTTATTTTCAAAGTTTCAAGTTCGTAAAACGTATTTTATGATTCGGGAATCCAATTTACACATACGATATGCCGTTTTGAAGGTAATGAAGCATACATTACAACTAAACACTTACTAATAACATTTCATGGTATTCGAAACATCAAAAGCTCGTTTTAAGTCTATCAAACCCTAACCAAAATCCGCAAAACTCAATATTAATGTTTTTGAAGTTTCCTTAATCAACCTACGCATCAAAACGAAGCTAGTGATACTAGTAACACAATTAAAACATGAACTTTAACAATTTAACAACATTAACTCATCCAAAATCAAAGATTTAGCACACCCATTTCAAATGTTCAAACTAGTTACTCAAAACAACGAATCGAGCAAACAAAACATATATTCATGTTATACACGAGCCATAGACACTAACTAACACCATTTCAAGTCAAAAACACGAATTTAGAGAAATCTAGAGTTTTAGAAATGTTACCCAAACGAGATGAAGTTGGTATCAAATTGTAGAGGATGAAGAGAGGATTCCAAATATGTAATTTGTTTTGTTGTAAGCCTCCTAGATCGAATTTAGATGATGAATGATTGAATTGGGTGTTTGTGTGTGTGTTCTTGCTAGAGAGAAAGAGAGAGAGATGGAGGTGATTGAATGGTGGTGATTGGGGTGGACTAGTTGACCTAGTCAACTAGTTTGCCCCGTGTCAATTTTAGTCCCTCGAGTTTAGAAGCGGGTGCGAGAATTAACCAAACGAATATTTTTAAAACGCTCGAGTAAACGGGTGATGTCAAAATTACATAGCGGGAATGTAATGAACGTTACTCACGGAAACTATTAATTTAAATACGAAAGATTATGTTTAAAAAAAAAAAGACGGTGTTAAAATTAAATTTAACGGAAAAACGCGGGATGTTACATTTGATACCACTTGTAACGACCCGACCAAAACCGTTATTGACGGCGTCGTTAACTTAGGTCCCGTTGCGTGGTCGTAGTCCCTATATGAGACTCGTTTGACCAAAATTATGTCGCGTTCATTTGAAAGGTACAAAGTTTAGTTTAACAAACGGATCGACAAAAATTTTAAGTTTACAAAGTTATAAAGTATGAATGAAATAACTTGCGACATAATTAGTTTGAAACCACAGTTGCTATAAATAGCGTAAGTAAGTAGACAAAAGTTTGAATCCAAAAATGCTATCCCTAGCGTATGCATGCATGGTAGACTCCAATCAAGTAATCAAAGAGTGCGGAAGCGTGTATCAAGTAGCCGAGTATGAACCTGAGAAACATATAGAAAACTGTCAACGAAAAACGTTGGTGAAATCATAGGTGTTTGTAAACGTTGTTTTTGAACCACAAGATTTTGTATTTCCATAACGTTGATTATCAAAATCGTTTGCATTCCAAAAGTATTGTTCGCGAGCACCCAATTATCAAGACTTAACGTTTCCTTCCATAGAACCCCATCACAATAGTGTTAGAACATACACTGTTTCTCGAAAATATATTTCATCCGTAGACGGTAGCGAACCGTCCGTAATGAGGGTTTGTCAAACCCGTATGGCCACACAATATAAGTTCTCGCTTACACCCTGCAAGTGTAACTAATGATAATCGAATTGAGGATTTTTGTTCTAACTCGCTGTGGAATGTTTGTTTTCCTTGTACTTGTGTTCAAAGTATAAAAGTAAGTAGCACAAAATGTAACAAAGTATATGTTTCTCAGCCCACAATTTAAAAGTATAAAAAGTTGTTGAAAAGGTGGGACTATGATCTCACCTCGAGTGCACGAGTATAAAGGTACTTCACAAAGTAAACGTGTGCATGAAAGTTGCTTAGCCTTGACCTAAACAAGTAAGTTGTATCAATTAACCGGTTACGTCACAAGGTCGAGCGAAATGTGTTCAATTAGTCCTATGGCTCGTTACGACTCGATTAAGTATAGCATGTGAATCACGTTGTCAAGTTTCATACAAGAAACAAGTATAAAAGCATGTTAGAATGATTGTATAAAAGTTTGGTTAAGTTTGACTAAAAGTCAAACTTGGTCAAAGTCAACGAAAAAGTCAACGCGTTCGGGTCGGGTCCCGAACTATTTTTCTATGCTAAATATTCATATACAAGTATATTAAAACAAGTTTCATGTGAATCGAAGGTCGATAGCTAGTCAAACATTTCGCGTGAAATGCGCCAAACAAAGCAGAATCTGGCCAGGCCAATCCGCGCGCCGCGCGGGGATGGGGCGCGCCGCGCCACCATCTGGGCAGAGATTTCTGGTCAGTTTTTCAAAGTATGCACGAACCAAAACATTTTCCAACCCAACTCTTGACCCGCAAACACTTATAATGCCTATCATATATCGTCGAAAAGGTATTTTGACGAGGAATACAACTAACCACATATCATCAATCAAAAACATCATTTACAATAACCGAAAACTCGTCAATTGATCAAGAAAGGTTTATTTTCAAAGTTTCAAGTTCGTAAAACGTATTTTATGATTCGGGAATCCAATTTACACATACGATATGCCGTTTTGAAGGTAATGAAGCATACATTACAACTAAACACTTACTAATAACATTTCATGGCATTCGAAACATCAAAAGCTCGTTTTAAGTCTATCAAACCCTAACCAAAATCCGCAAAACTCAATATTCATGTTTTTAAAGTTTCCTTAATCAACCTACGCATCAAAACGAAGCTAGTGATACTAGTAACACAATTAAAACATGAACTTTAACAATTTAACAACATTAACTCATCCAAAATCAAAGATTTAGCACACCCATTTCAAATGTTCAAACTAGTTACTCAAAACAACGAATCGAGCAAACAAAACATATATTCATGTTATACACGAGCCATAGACACTAACTAACACCATTTCAAGTCAAAAACACGAATTTAGAGAAATCTAGAGTTTTAGAAATGTTACCCAAACGAGATGAAGTTGGTATCAAATTGTAGAGGATGAAGAGAGGATTCCAAATATGTAATTTGTTTTGTTGTAAGCCTCCTAGATCGAATTTAGATGATGAATGATTGAATTGGGTGTTTGTGTGTGTGTTCTTGCTAGAGAGAAAGAGAGAGAGATGGAGGTGATTGAATGGTGGTGATTGGGGTGGACTAGTTGACCTAGTCAACTAGTTTGCCCCGTGTCAATTTTAGTCCCTCGAGTTTAGAAGCGGGTGCGAGAATTAACCAAACGAATATTTTTAAAACGCTCGAGTAAACGGGTGATGTCAAAATTACATAGCGGGAATGTAATGAACGTTACTCACGGAAACTATTAATTTAAATACGAAAGATTATGTTTAAAAAAAAAAGACGGTGTTAAAATTAAATTTAACGGAAAAACGCGGGATGTTACATTATCCACGCCTCAAAAGAAATTTCGTCCCGAAATTTAGTTGGAAGTAGTAGTTGTTGAATCTTCCTCGAGATCTTGCATTGCCGATTCTACGAGTGAGGGAGAAGTACGTCCTAGGGTATTTCAACGAATTTTGACGGTCGGGATCATATGTTGTTTTAAGGTTTGGCTTCACGATTTATGGTTTCAACCGGTCCTCCTAGGAAGTGAGGGTTATCGTCGATAGTGAGTTCATCAAAGGAGATAACAAGTTCTCGTTTCGCAAAACACGTCTTTGAGTTGATACATCGAATGTAGGATAAACGGAGACCCAAAATGAGTCGGAAAAGTCTAAACGGCTAGCGACGGGTCCAAAACACCCCAAGAATTTAAGGGATCAAAATATCGCGGATTTAGCTTCCTACGTTTTCCCGAAACGGATTGCACCTTTCCAAGGTGCGACTCTTAACGTGACGCGGTTTCCCACGTGGAATTTGAAATGTTTACGTCTAACATCGGCGTAGTTCTTGGTGATTACGAGTCGCGTAGGGTTTTACCTGAACATGAATAAATTTTCTCGGTTGCTCATGAATAACCTCGGCCCCGGTGAATTGATCATCGTTTACTTGGTTCGACAAAGGAGAATGACGTTTCCGGTCACATGTGGTTTCAAAAGGAGTGACGTTAAAACTCGGATGAAAATCATTGTAGTACGAGGATTCGGTTAAAGGAAAATACTTTTCTCAAGTAAATTTGAAGTTGGTAATACAAACTTGTATTATGGTTTCCAAGATTTAAATCGCATGTTTGTTCGGTCCGTCGGGTTGTGGATGGTACGCGGTACTCATGTCTAAACGCGGTCCCGAAGCTTTTTGTAAGGTACTCCAAAATCTAGAAGTGAAACGAGGATCTCGATCCGAAACGAGGTACATTTCCCTAAGGCATATTGAACAAGTTTGCTAGGAATTGAAAACGTTAGCTAGGACAAGTTTCTCAAGAAAATTCGCGTCGCGGAAGATTTATCGGTTTCCAAAAACGTTCGTCGGGGCAAGTTCTTATCGGGTTTTGAAAACGATTGTTAGGACTATCCACCCTCGCGGCGAATACTTGTATGACGTGAAGAGTCGCTCTCCATTGAGAATTTAGAATAAGGACCTCCTGAACCGGAAGTACGAGGGTGATGCAAAAGAAGTTCCCGCCCCGATGTGAGCATAACGAGTAAATTGTAGTTAGTCAATAAGACTGCGCGAGGACGAGCTAGTATACCCGTGTGACATACGGTTGAAGTCGAATGGAATCGGTAATTCATTCGGAAGCATAAATATAATTTGACAATAATTGAAGGTGTGTCCCCGGTATGGTTGTTATAAATATTCTCGGAGTTTTCGGATGTCCAAACCTGAAAGGATGAAGTCATGTACATGGCACATGGTGGTGTTTAGGTTGATCGAGTCTAACCACCATCACGTGTCACTAGAACTTTGGTATGTCTTACCGTAATATAACCACGTTGATCGAGTGTCGTTATATTACGTTAACTCATACCTCCATTCCCACATCACTCCATAGATTCAAGTTCGTGTCATCGTGAAGACCTAAAATGAACAAAATGTAACGACGTCTCAAACATGATTCGTATCGAATCGAAAGAATTAGTGCAACTCTAAAGATGCGTTCTCCGAGGGAAGTGTATAAGTGATTGTTCACGTCAATGCGGTTCGAATCAGACAATAACGTAATTAGGTATGAAAAGAGTAACGAGTCATGATAGCGAGTAGTACGCAACCGTAGCGATAAATAGTGATGACGATACTCATCTAGAGTAGTGACAGTGACTTTACAATACTCATGGATAGTAAGATGAGACGGGGTGAATAACAACCAAGGAGTCAGAGTTCCCGAACCAAAGTGGCAGAATACGAGTTCGTATGATGAAGGTTGGGTACCATTAAAAAGTTTTCCTAAGAATGATTCAAGTATAATGCACAAGTAGTCAAGTAAGTGCTATCTATAGCAATGTATGTCAGAATGCAATGGCTAACTATCCGGTTGTAGTCTAGATTCACTAATGCGTCCCAACGACTCTGTCAGACACACTAATGCACATCCTAGTTCCCTACAACCAACGCTCTGATACCACTTGTAACGACCCGACCAAAACCGTTATTGACGGCGTCGTTAACTTAGGTCCCGTTGCGTGGTCGTAGTCCCTATATGAGACTCGTTTGACCAAAATTATGTCGCGTTCATTTGAAAGGTACAAAGTTTAGTTTAACAAACGGATCGACAAAAATTTTAAGTTTACAAAGTTATAAAGTATGAATGAAATAACTTGCGACATAATTAGTTTGAAACCACAGTTGCTATAAATAGCGTAAGTAAGTAGACAAAAGTTTGAATCCAAAAATGCTATCCCTAGCGTATGCATGCATGGTAGACTCCAATCAAGTAATCAAAGAGTGCGGAAGCGTGTATCAAGTAGCCGAGTATGAACCTGAGAAACATATAGAAAACTGTCAACGAAAAACGTTGGTGAAATCATAGGTGTTTGTAAACGTTGTTTTTGAACCACAAGATTTTGTATTTCCATAACGTTGATTATCAAAATCGTTTGCATTCCAAAAGTATTGTTCGCGAGCACCCAATTATCAAGACTTAACGTTTCCTTCCATAGAACCCCATCACAATAGTGTTAGAACATACACTGTTTCTCGAAAATATATTTCATCCGTAGACGGTAGCGAACCGTCCGTAATGAGGGTTTGTCAAACCCGTATGACCACACAATATAAGTTCTCGCTTACACCCTGCAAGTGTAACTAATGATAATCGAATTGAGGATTTTTGTTCTAACTCGCTGTGGAATGTTTGTTTTCCTTGTACTTGTGTTCAAAGTATAAAAGTAAGTAGCACAAAATGTAACAAAGTATATGTTTCTCAGCCCACAATTTAAAAGTATAAAAAGTTGTTGAAAAGGTGGGACTATGATCTCACCTCGAGTGCACGAGTATAAAGGTACTTCACAAAGTAAACGTGTGCTTGAAAGTTGCTTAGCCTTGACCTAAACAAGTAAGTTGTATCAATTAACCGGTTACGTCACAAGGTCGAGCGAAATGTGTTCAATTAGTCCTATGGCTCGTTACGACTCGATTAAGTATAGCATGTGAATCACGTTGTCAAGTTTCATACAAGAAACAAGTATAAAAGCATGTTAGAATGATTGTATAAAAGTTTGGTTAAGTTTGACTAAAAGTCAAACTTGGTCAAAGTCAACGAAAAAGTCAACGCGTTCGGGTCGGGTCCCGAACTATTTTTCTATGCTAAATATTCATATACAAGTATATTAAAACAAGTTTCATGTGAATCGGAGGTCGATAGCTAGTCAAACATTTCGCGTGAAATGCGCCAAACAAAGCAGAATCTGGCCAGGCCAATCCGCGCGCCGCGCGGGGATGGGGCGCGCCGCGCCACCATCTGGGCAGAGATTTCTGGTCAGTTTTTCAAAGTATGCACGAACCAAAACATTTTCCAACCCAACTCTTGACCCGCAAACACTTATAATGCCTATCATATATCGTCGAAAAGGTATTTTGACGAGGAATACAACTAACCACATATCATCAATCAAAAACATCATTTACAATAACCGAAAACTCGTCAATTGATCAAGAAAGGTTTATTTTCAAAGTTTCAAGTTCGTAAAACGTATTTTATGATTCGGGAATCCAATTTACACATACGATATGCCGTTTTGAAGGTAATGAAGCATACATTACAACTAAACACTTACTAATAACATTTCATGGCATTCGAAACATCAAAAGCTCGTTTTAAGTCTATCAAACCCTAACCAAAATCCGCAAAACTCAATATTCATGTTTTTGAAGTTTCCTTAATCAACCTACGCATCAAAACGAAGCTAGTGATACTAGTAACACAATTAAAACATGAACTTTAACAATTTAACAACATTAACTCATCCAAAATCAAAGATTTAGCACACCCATTTCAAATGTTCAAACTAGTTACTCAAAACAACGAATCGAGCAAACAAAACATATATTCATGTTATACACGAGCCATAGACACTAACTAACACCATTTCAAGTCAAAAACACGAATTTAGAGAAATCTAGAGTTTTAGAAATGTTACCCAAACGAGATGAAGTTGGTATCAAATTGTAGAGGATGAAGAGAGGATTCCAAATATGTAATTTGTTTTGTTATAAGCCTCCTAGATCGAATTTAGATGATGAATGATTGAATTGGGTGTTTGTGTGTGTGTTCTTGCTAGAGAGAAAGAGAGAGAGATGGAGGTGATTGAATGGTGGTGATTGGGGTGGACTAGTTGACCTAGTCAACTAGTTTGCCCCGTGTCAATTTTAGTCCCTCGAGTTTAGAAGCGGGTGCGAGAATTAACCAAACGAATATTTTTAAAACGCTCGAGTAAACGGGTGATGTCAAAATTACATAGCGGGAATGTAATGAACGTTACTCACGGAAACTATTAATTTAAATACGAAAGATTATGTTTAAAAAAAAAGACGGTGTTAAAATTAAATTTAACGGAAAAACGCGGGATGTTACAGTGTGTATGTGTGTATGTGTGTCGATTTTACTTTCACTTTATTATTATTATTATTATTATTATTATTATTATTATTATTATTATTATTATTATTATTATTATTATTATTATTATTATTATTATTATTATTAAGTATTAATTTTAGTTAATGTATCATCATTTTATTACTGTCATGTTACTTTTATATTATTATTATTATTATTATTATTATTATTATTATTATTATTAAATTATTAATTTATTATTATTATTATTTATATATCTTATTTTTATTTATTTAGCTATTATAAGAAAGATAAAAAGGGTTTGGTAATGATTGGTTGAGATTTGTAGAAAGTATGGACGGCGATGGATGGATGATTTTGTTTGTTCATTGTTCGTTTTGATGTTACGCAGATCCTACGCCATCTAATTGTGATCATCAGCATTAATTTTATTAGCAAAATGAAATAGTCTAGGATACTTTCTACACCTTTTATGTACGTGCAAGAAATAATAAGCATCCAAAGACCCCGAGTTTTATTTTGTTTTATTTTGAAAGGAAAAAAAGAAGAAATGGAGAAAAACTAAAAAAAAAAATAATGTTTCCGAATTTATTTTTTATTTTTAAAAGGCCAACAAATTTTATAAAAAACAACCACTAAACATTTACAAGAGTTTGAGGTACAACCCCAATAAAAACTAACACACCAATACAAACTTGGGTTGCGAGATGATTGAAAGGACCCGTTCATATACATTATAAACGATTCACAATAGTTGATTACATCGCGAGGTACTTGACCTCTATATGATACATTTTACAAACATTGCATTCGTTTTTAAAAGACAATCTTTCATTATATCGAAAGTTGACGGCATGCATATCATTTCATAATATATCCAACTATAATTGACTTAATAATAATCTTGATGAACTCAAACTCGAATGCAACGTCTTTTGAAATATGTCATGAATGACTCCAAGTAATATCTCTAATATGAGAAAATGCACAGCGGAAGATTTCTTTCATACCTGAGAATAAACATGCTTTCAAGTGTCAACCAAAAAGGTTGGTGAGTTCATTAGTTTATCATAAATAATCATTTCATAATTTTTAATAGACCACAAGATTTCATATTTCCAATTCTCATAAACATACGTCTCATGCATAGAGACAAAAATCATTCATATGGATTGAACACCTGGTAACCGACATTAACAAGATGCATATAAGAATATCCCCTATCATTCCGGGAAATCCTTCGGACATGATAAAAACAACATCGAAGTACTAAAGCATCCGGTACTTTGGATGGGGTTTGTTAGGCCCAATAGATCTATCTTTAGGATTCGCGTCAATTAGAGGTGCACTAATTCTCAAAATTAGTGATGTTCCCTAATTCTTAGGCTACCAAGCAAAAAGGGGCATATTCGGCTTCGATCATTCAACCATATAATGTAGTTTCGATTACTTGTGTCTATTTCGTAAAACAGTTATAAAAGCAGCGCATGTATTCTCAGTCCTAAAAATATATATTGCAAAAGCATTTAAAAGAGAGTAATGAAACTCACATATTGTATTTTGTAGTAAAAATACATATGACGACATTGAACAAGTGTAAGGTTGGCCTCGGATTCACGAACCTATATCATTTATATATATCTATTAACACATATAATTGTAATCAAATAATTTCATATATTATATCTTAAATTATATATCTTATATATTTAATTTGTATATATTTAAAATAGTTAATATTTATATAGTTTAATATTATATTTAAAATCAATAATTTGTTATACGTAAATATCTATATAAATAATCTTAATATATATATATAATTATATGTAATATTATGGTAGTTGTAATATATATACTCTTATATAGAAAATATTTATTTGTTATAATAGTATTGTTAATATGATAATAATAATAATAATAATAATAATAATAATAAATATAATAATAATAATGAGTAATAAGTAAACTACCTCAAAGAAGTATTCCTAAAAAAAATGCCCAAGTCCGGGTTTGAACCCGCGATGTCCCGCTAACCCGAAAACAACCTAAACCATTACGCTGTCATTGATTTTCTGTTTCTTTCTTCTTCTTCTCCAAACATCATCACTCATCATCATATCTTAGCGATTATCATTATCGGTGTTTATTATTATTGTTTATTATTTTATGTATCAATTATCATAATCCCGTTCGATATTTACCATCATCATCTTCTATCTATCTTCATCATCTATCTATCTTTATCTTTTATCTTAATTATCATCAAAGTCCTCCTAACTAACGGTATTAGCATCACTATATATCGAATCCTCATCTTCACCTCATATTTCTGTAATTCATATACATCATCAATATTGAGATGATCATTACCATCCAACGATTATTATTACTATCATTGTTAAACTAATTATTATCAAGTATACGATCGAAATTTTAAACCATGATCAACATTAACATTTTTCATTAACTTAAACCATCACCATTATCATCGACTATGACCTCTCTTTTGTTAACATCGTTTTCGCATCAATTCGAGTCATCGTGACCATACACATAACATCATTTTCATCAATTCACGTATATGAATTTAACAACACCCTCGTACATCACCTTTATCATCTTTGGGCTCGTTTCAGCCCAATTATTCAAACAGAAATCTGGTTGTAGTCCAATAACTATCAACAGTTCTCTGGCCCAAGTGAAAGAAGAAAGTAACGGCCCAATTCAGTATTCATAAGCCCCATCAAAAAATATATATATCATAACAGCCCATAGTGGAACGGTTCGTACTACTCTTGTGTTGAACTTAGGATTCGATCTGGAAGGAATATAGGAGCCACCTCCTATCTTATTCAACTTTATTACTCCACTAATTCTAAGTCTATTGTTTTTATGTGATTGTGTGGCCCTCAATAAATACTGAAATGTATCGATTTCTTTTCTTAATTAATATGTTTTTTTTAAAAGAAAACAGTTCATGGTCTTCCTTTATCATTACAGTGATCATTAATTAATTTGAACATGAACCGAAGAAAAATTGCAGTAGCAGCAGAAAAGTTACATCATCGTTGATGATGATTTGAACAACACACGCAACAGCTGTTGTAGTCACCATGGTGAAAAAGAAAAACAAAATGGTGGGTTGTATTTATCGAATACACAGCTTCAAGGGATGGTTGTGGTGGGTTTTGGGTTTGTAAAACAAAACGCAGCATTATCATAAAATCATGATGGTTGGTGATGGTTTTTGTGGAGGTTTTCAATGGTGGTGGAGGTGAGGGTTCTCGGTTATAAGCATACACGATACAATAAGCTGTTTTAGAGTGGGTGGTTCGAATATTACGATGTTGGTGTTTATTGACTGAAAAGAAATCAGGAAAATGAAATGTGAAGATGGTTTGTAGTTTGGCTTGGTGACTAGATGGTGGAGTGGTTCTCGGATTTGTAGTAAATATAAACGGGTTTAAGGTATATGGTTATGGTGGCCGAAGGTGGCTCACGGTGGTGGGTTGAGGATGATCAAGTAAGGAGGTAAGGGTGATCTCGTGGTTGGCCTAGAAACAACAAATAATTCGACATTCAAGGTGTTCGGTTAGCAATCGTAATGTCATCAAAGTGATAGTTTTGGTGTTCGATGGTGGGGGGTGTATGGTGTCTGTCGAACAAAAATCAAGAGGAAAGGAGAAAAAAAATATACCTGGTGTACATATAAGTCTTTCCTTTTTCTATTGTGTAAATTGTGATTGTTGAAGATGATGAACCAAATAGAAATATATAATAACCAGTTTTTTTTATTGTTGGGTTGGTAATCAAAGACATAAACATGAAGATAGTGGTCGAATGGTAGTAGTCATAGGTGAATGTTTATAATTGATTAGGTGAAAAGCAGAGATAGAAAGATGATGGTGCAAAACAATGCACTGGAATATATAACTAGATTGTCAAAATAAAACAAGAATATAGAGATAGTGGGTTTGAATTCGACAGGTAACAGATACAATGTAAGTGCACAATTTGGTAAATTATACTAATAATAATTAACAATAATATAATAATAATAATAATAAAATATATTTACTCAAATCACTAATTCACTGAATGAAAGGAGCAGTTAGCAGCCGAGTAATCCTACAGATAGTTTTCTCACAGAGTGTTATCATGTCTTTTGCTAAACAATTAAAATGTAAAAGTGTTCCTAAAAATTCCAAATTTTAAAATTATTTATTTTGGTCATTATGGTATAAGATTCAGTCACTAACTATTAAATAAAAATTACATTAATTATTCACTCCCAACCCTAAGTAAAATATAAAAAGTTTTAAAATTTATCAAATAATTTCTAAATATATTATTAATAAGTCTATAAGTTATAAAACTCATTTTCGGATAACCGTTTATTTTAAAATCACATAAGTTTGAATTTAACTTGCTTAATATCAATCGAAACATCAAACTAATATTACAATCATTTAATATTTATTTTTAATATACTTTATTTATATATAGAGATATATTTTAAATAATAATTATTATAATATCCTATTTTTATTTTATTAATTTTTAATAACAACAACATATAATACTTCAAATTATATTTTGAATTATTATATATATATATACACATTCACACATATCTATTTACAATTAATTGTTCGTGAATCGTCGAGAACAGTCGAAGGGTAATTGAATATATGAACACGGTTCAAAATTTTTGAGACTTCAACATTACAGACTTTGCTTATCGTATCAAAATCATATAAATATTAAGTTTAAACTTGGTCAAAAATTTCCAGGTCGTCACAATGATCAACCCACACGACCTTATAAACAAAAGTTACATCGATCCTATACTAACTGTGACGACCCGAAAATTTTCGACCAAATTTAAACCTAATCTTATATGAATCCGACACGATAAGCAGAGTATATTAAACTGAGTTTCAAAATTTTTTACATGAAGACATTTAACCTTCGACTATTCCCGACGATTCACGAACATTTGTGTGTAAATAAAAATGTAGAATAATAATAATTAAGTATTAATAAAATGAATATATATATATATATATATATATATATATATATATATATATATATATATATATATATATGATTCTTATTAATAAATATTTATAAATAATAAATAAATGTTAAATATTCAATAAATGTTAAATATTACACAATTAATAAATTGTAATATTAATATATTAAATGTAATTAAAAGTTTAATTATAGGTATTATCTTTTTATTACTATTAAATATCAGTATTATTATTAATACTATTAAGTTATAATATGAAATATGATACATTTAAATTGTTATAATTTTTTTTGTTATCATTACTAACATCATTATTATTAAAAGTAGTAGTAAAGTTATGATTATTATGAATAATATTAGTAAATATCACTATTAACATTATCATTAAGAATTATTGTTATTATTGTTATAAATTATTATCATTATTATTATAGTTATTGGAAAATAATATCATCTATTATTATTATTATCATTTATAAATATAATTATTATCATTTTTATATCATTATTATTTATTTTTACTAGTAATATAATAATTATTATTATTAACGTAATTATTAATTATTAATTATATAAATTATATAAAATTGATGATCGTACGAAGTTGTTTAGGGTATCAATCACACTGTGTTAAATTTTGTTCTTTGCCTCTTGATTGATTAACAGATCGAATACAATCTTAGTAACCCAACAAAATTAGTTAGCCATTGCTTTCTCATCGTTATTTTTTTATTATTTATTTATTTATATTCCTGATAAAGGAATCTGTCGACTCCAAAAATTTGCTATAAAGCTTGACCCAAATTCAGTGTTAAAGGATATCGCTCGACCCACACTATCAATTATCTCCCACAATTACCTTATACAGTTTTTTTTATTGTTGAAATAAAACAAAAACTGATGAACACCCATTTAACTGCTCTATTCTTGAGTAATAATTACATTAGTTCAATTTCGAGTTAAATTTCAAAATTTATTAATGTGGTTTTATTAGGAATCCTTCATTCTAACTTTCTGAAAAGTTTCAACTTCTAATTTTTAGTATCGGATTCAAATTTTGGAGTCAAAGGTTCGAATTGAAAAGGTCAACATATTTTCTTAAGTCGAATTCGAATTTTCTGTTGTGATTTGAGTTCATATTTTCAATAAAAACGCTGTAATTGATTTTTTGTTTATTTTCTTTTCTGTTATACTGATACAAACATATTTTCAATATTTCTGTTTCAAATTATACAACTAAATGTAAACTAATAACTAGTAAATAGGATCGATTTTGGTCTATGGTCGATTCATATTGTTCATCGTGTCTTTTTGCTGCTACCACTCTCTATTTGTTTTTTCTGTTAATTCCAAACCAATGATAATTTCTATTATAATTATTATTATTATTATTATTATTATTATTATTATTATTATTATTATTATTATTATTATTATTATTATTGTTATAATTATTATTATTATGGTTGCAATTATTATTATTATTATTATTATTATTATTATTATTATTATTAAATATTAGTATTATTATCAATAACATTATTATTATTAGATATTATGAATATTATCATTATTATTATTACCATTATTATTTATTATTAATATTGCTACAATTATTAGTATTATAATTATTATTATTATCACTAATGACATGAGTATAATTACTAATAATATCATCTTTATTATCAATATAAATATTAGTATTGTTATTATTAAACTTATTATTATTATCATTAGTTGTAAAATGGATATTTTTATACAAAAATACATTACAATAATATTAAAATTACATATCACTATACTGTTATGATTAAAATGATAATTTCTAAACTATAAATTTATATATAAAATGTATCAGTTAATACGTAAATATATATTGTTATCATATATAAACCCTAATATATTTTTAACATATTATAAAGAATGATAAATATTAGTTATATAAATAAAATATATTAAATTGATCTACATAACAAATGATATAACAAGTATACTATTAATAATAATTTATATAAACTTGCTCGATTACGATTACATATTTTAATAAATATACAAATGATATAGGTTCGTGAATCCGAGGCCAACCCTGCATTGTTCAGTTCTGTCGTATGCATATTTTTACTACAAAATATCGTATCGTGAGTTTCATTTGCTCCCTTTTTATATATATTTTTGGGACTGAGAATACATGCGCTGATTTTATTAATGTTTTACGAAATAGACACAAGTGATCAAAAACTACATTCTATGGCTGGATTATGAATATTGAATATCGCCCCTTTTTAGCTTGGTAATCTAATAATTAGGAAACAGGTATGGCCCCTAATTGACGCGAATCCTAAAGATAGATCTATGGATCTCGACAAGTCCCATCCGGGGTACGGATGCTTTAGTACTTCGAGATTATTATTATTATACAAACCAGAGGTTCTGTTTGGGGATATTCTATGCATTAAAGTTAAGTCGGTTATCAAGCGTTCACCATATGAATGATTTTAAATTCGCGGATTACGCGTATTATTTTGTACTCGGGTTACGTGTACAATTAAATATATGAAATCTTGTGGTCTATTAAAATGATGGAAATGAATGTTTATGATAAACTAATGAACTCACCAATCTTTTGGTTGACACTTGAAAGCATGTTTATTCTCAGGTATGAAAGAAATCTTTCGCTGTGCATTTGCTCATTTTAAAGATATTACTTGGAGTCATTCATGGCATATTTTAAAAAGACGTTGCATTCGAGTCGCCGAGTTCATCAAGAATATTATTAAGTCATTTATAGTTGGATATATTATGAAATGGTATGCATGCCGTCAACTTTCGATGTAAAGAAAGTTTGTCTTTTAAAAACGAATGCAATGTTTGTAAAATGTATCATATAGAGGTCAAATACCTCGCAATGAAATCAACTATTGTGAATCGTTTATAATGTATATGAACGGGGCATTTCACTAACTTTAAATACACGCTAGGATCATTCAACCATGTCAATCAATCGAGTTTTCTTCCTTTCGACCTATTGGAGATCCATTCGAATGATTTAACTTGTATTTCATTTAACGCCATCAGAATACTCCATTTTTTCCCTTGAAACACCATGTTGTTGCGATTCGCCGAAATGAGATATGCACTAACTCATTCGACCGCTTGCCATATTTTCTTCCCTTGTATTGTTGTAGAACTCAGACCATTACCACGAAGAATCTCATTCAAACTAAAATTGGACATGTTGCCCAACCCCTACCATGAGAACACACGATCCCAAATAGCCATTGTGTCTTTGCAAAAAATTAACAAATATTCCACGGATTCTATATCATCATCACAAATTGGACAGCGTACACTATGAAGGTCTATACCTCGCTTATCAAGCTCAATCATAACGGGCAAGCATTTTTGTAAGCATCTCCACACAAATATTTAAATTTTACGAGGAATAAGATTGTTGCGTAAGGTAGCGAGTGGAGAAGAATTACCCGAATATAATTGCTCTTGGATAATTGAGGATAGAACCTGAATAGTGAATTTTCCATTTGTGCATAATGACCACGAATAATTATTACGAATATGTATAGCAGCAGCATTCTGATTTTGAACACCATCCTCACGATCAGTCGTATGATTATAAGCACGAACAAAAGCACCATTTTAAATAGAGGCACCAGCAAGTACATTTTGAACAGTAGCAGAAACAGTATCGTGGACAGTAGCACCATTTGAGTTGCGATTAACAGCATCATCGTTGATCTTGTAACGAAAATTTGACAATAAATTAGTAAGGTTGTTCAGCTCACCGAGTACCCTTCCACTTGGATTGCACGACCATTCCCATTGAAACACTTGAGCAGCATCATTAGCTTGGACAATCCAGTTCTTGATCAGCACATCTTTGAATTTTTCAAGCTTATAGAGTCTTGGAAATTGAATACAGAGTTTGTTCCCTCCAATCTAATTATCATTCCAAAACGAAGTTGAAGACCCATCATTGATTTCTTTGACAAAAGAAGTACGAAAACCAATGTTCAAGTCTTAGATATCAACACCTATCAACAAAATATTACGCCAAAGGCTCGATTTTAAAGACCGAATTGCTTCGGCCCCCAAATCCAAACATCCACATCGACCATAAATACTACAAATAATTGTAGACCAAAGAGAATTGGTTTCGGTATAAAACCTCCACCACCATTTCCCAAGCAAGGCAAGATTTTTTGTTTTTAGCAACCCAATATTTAATCTCCCCAAGTCGTAAGGAGCCACAACATTTTCCCATTTAACCCATAAAATTTTTGACCCTAAATCCGACCCGCCCCAAAAAAAATTTCTTCTCACACACTCAAGTAATTTCAACACACAAGCGGGGGCAGGAAACAACTTGAAAAAATATAACGCTAGACTATTCAAGATCGATTTGATAAGGACAATTCTTCCTCCAAACGACAACATTCGCATCTTCCAATTTGAGAGTCTAGATTTGATTTTATCGATTACTGGATTCCAACTTGACAATTTATTCATTTTGCCCCGATTGGTAACCCGATATATGTGAAAGGGAAAGCACCAACTTGACAATTCAACCTTTGGGCAACATACTTTAACTCATCATCACCAACCCCTAATCCATAAAGGCAACTTTTATGGAAGTTAACCTTAAGGCCCGAAGCGAGTTCGAAGCATTTTAACAAATTTTACAAACTATACGCATTTTCCCGACTCCATTCACCTATAAAGATGGTGTCATCCGCATATTGAATATGAGACACATTAACCTTATCATTACCAATTTTAACACCTTTAAAAAGTTCCTTCTCGATTGCGGCTTTTGTTAATATGTTCAAACCTTCGGCGGAAAGGATAAATAAGAACGGGGAAAGGGGATCCCCTTGTCGAAAACCACGACCCAATGAGAACTCTTTAGTCGAGGACCCATTGACAAGGATCGAGATCGAGGCGGATTACAAACATGAGAGAATCCATTGCCTCCACTTATGAAAGGACCGCTACTAATCCATCCAGACGAAGTCCATATCGATTATAAATGATTTACAATAGTTGATAACATCGCGAGGTATTGACCTCTATATGATACATTTTACAAACGTTACATTTGTTTTTAAAAGACATCCTTTCATTACATCAAAAGTTGACAGGCATGCGTATCATTTCTTAGTATCCAAATGACCTATTCTGTCATTTACTTAATAATAATAATCTCTAATGAACTTCAATGACTCGAATGTAACGTCTTTTGAATATGGCATGAATGACCCCAAGTAATATCCTTAGTATGAGCTAATGCACAGCGGAAGATTTCTTTAATTCATGAGAATACATGCTTTAAAACGTCAACATAAAGTTGGTGAGATATAGGTTTAATGCTAGCAGCGTTATGACTATGGACCACAAGATTTCATATATAAACGTTTTAATAAAAATATTCTAAGTTGTTGAGCACTTGATAACCATACTTAACATTTAATCAACGTCGCATATTCCCTTTATTATGAAATCTTACTACACCGTACCAAGTGTAGTCACCGAAATGAAGTACTGTGCAACCGTTGAATACTGGTCGTCCAGTCCGGTTGGGGTTGTCAGGCCCAATAGATCTATCAACAGGATTCACGTTTACAATACCACATGTAAATAGTAGTTACCAAGTTACATGGAGATATGCCAGTGGTACAACTCAACGTAGAATATATATTTTTAATCACTTGTGTCCATAACGTAAATCATAAAATGCATGTATTCTCATCCCGAAATATTTAGAGTTTAAAAGTGGGACTATATACTCACCATACTGTATTTTGTAGTAAAAATACATATAACATCATTGAACAAGTGTAGGGTTGGCCTCGGATTCACGAACCTATATCATTTGTGTATATATATTAATACACATAACCGTAGTTGAATAAGTTTATATATATAGCTTATTAAGGATATTATTTTTATATTAATAATATATTTATAATTCATATATTCCTTTTATATAATAACATATTATGTTATGTTATATGTGTTAAATATATATATTTATGTATTTCATTTTTTTTTATCAAAACAGTAGTTCAAATTATATTAAGTTAATATGATAATAACATTAATAGTATTTTTATGTTCATAATAAATCTATTAATGATAATAACAATGATATTAATAATAATACTTTGTAAAAATATTAATTTTACTATTAATGATATTTATGATATTGATCTTAGTAATTACATAATAATAATACTCGTGATAATAATAATAGTAATACTTTTGTTAATATTAAAAACTCTATTATTTGAAAAAAAAAATACTAATACTAATAATAATAATAATAATAATAATAATGATAATAATAATGATGATGATAATAATAATAATAATAATAATAATAATAATAATAATAATAATAATAATAATAATAATAATAATAATAATAATAATAATAAAAGTCATAAACTACCTTTAAAGCCATTTCAAAAAGCAACTACCCCTAGCAGGGGTCGAACCCAAGACCTCTTGAAACCCGACAAACGCTTATACCAGCTGAGCTAGCTTGTTTATCTGTTTTAACTCGATCCTAAATCTATTTAACCTATTTCTTTTCTTCCTCCTTCTTCGTGGACTGATTAACCAGAGTATTTCAATCTTAACAATGGATTTAAATCTTGATTTAAGACTTGCTATAAAATTAAAACGACCTCTGGTGATCCCTCAATTGCTAGACAACAGAAAAAATGAACAGATTTAATTATAACAGTGTCACGATGAACACTAAAAACCCAAATCGTGTTTTCAATTTCTAGCCAGTTTTGAATTAAACTTACAACATGAAATACCTTTTAAATTGTATAACGAAACTTTATGAACCAACAATTTCCGTAGAAATGATCTATAAATCTCTAATTTGTTTAAAGAACATAACTTTGACTTTTTGATAATAAAGTTTGACTCCAGAAATTAGAATTCAATTCAATGAATTGAACTCTGAAACTTTAAAGGAATTTCGTTTAGATGATCTTTAACAAAATAGCATTTATAGTTTTTGATAATTGTCCCGAAATTGAGCTATACACCATAACAGAGATGTCGAAGCTTGCTTTAACAGTTTTTTTTCTCGGTTTTAATTTCTTTAATTTAAGGAAGCCGGAAGTGATTGTAATTGGATATGGTGATGTATAATTGAATGGTTCGTTATCAAGTAGTTGTTTGATTTATAAAAGGGGTGTGTGGATCGACAGGATGTCACAGACGAACAGAAAACAGAGAAAAAATATAACAGATATTGACTTTAATAATTAACGCGTATATATATCTGTTTCTGTATATATCATTTATATATATAAGTATTTATATATTGTAATTACTCTTAATGATTAATAATAATAATAAATTAAATATTAAATACACTAATAATAATTATAATACTAGTCTTAATGATAAAAGTAATTAATAACATCAAGAAATACTAAATATGATAAAGTTAAATGTAAATAAAAATAATGCTAAGATGATGATTTTTAAATGATAATCATATTAACATTTTATGATAATATTAATAATTTTTTTTTAATGATGAAAATAATAATCATATCTAATAATAATAATAATACAAGTAATAATTTAGGCATAACAAGTTACATGTATCAACTTTCATATCTATATATTTATGTTGTTAATAATATTAACATTAATAATAATAATAAAAGTAATAATATTATATACTTTATACTTTGTTAACACTGACAGCTTATGTTCGGAATCACTTATAATCAATATACTATATCTATTCAAATAACAAGTTTTAACTATTTTAAGTTATCTTTTATAATAACTAAATCACATAATAGTTCTTTAATATATTTAAACTATTATTTATAATTATTTATATAACTATTTATATCTACAATTATGTAAACACTCAAAGGTTCGTGAATCGTCGGAATCAGTTACAGGATATTTTAATATATAATAATAGTTCAAAATTTTCGTGACTCAATATTACAGACTTTGCTTATCGTGTCGAAACTATATTAAGAATTAAGTTTAAATTTGGTCGAAATTTCCCGGGTCGTCACAGTACCTACCCGTTAAAGAAATTTCGTCCCCGAAATTTGGTAGAGGTCATCATGGATAACAATAGGAATGTTTTCATGACAAATATGAG
This sequence comes from Rutidosis leptorrhynchoides, assembly GCF_046630445.1. NCBI lineage: Eukaryota > Viridiplantae > Streptophyta > Magnoliopsida > Asterales > Asteraceae > Rutidosis > Rutidosis leptorrhynchoides. Next base: position 157,184,650 of record NC_092339.1, read on the forward strand.
TGGATAAATAGAGTTTTATCATCATTAAGTAGTATGGATAAAACCATTTGATTTTGTGAAGAATACGAGTGAAGCTATCACCAAAGAGTGAAATGAGTAGGTATAGATTCGTCATATCTTTTGACATAGATAGGGTTGATTTCCTAGTTCAAGAGATTTAGAGAAAATCTTCGTAATAAGATTTGATTCTTCGATAATCAAGGGAATTAGGATCTGCTGTAAATGCGATCATCTGTTTTGATTGCTCTGTCGGATATTTTACTATAAATCCACCCCTTTCGTTTCCTTACAATTCACACCTTCTATTCTTTCTCTCTCAACTCATACTTTAAAGTATTCATCAATATGCTCCATCCGGTGCTGATTCTTGATATACTCCTAACCTTCATATCTGTCATTCTTCTCTTTCATCTACCACTGGAAGAATCTATTTACTTTTACTATACTCTTGGTTTTATAGTGCTTTTAGTTCTCCCGTGTCTTTATATTGCTATATGCATTGATATATATGGTTTGTAATTTCTGGGTTGTAGTTGGGTTTTATATCTTCCCGTCCTCGAATCAAGCGAGTAATGGTCAGGAATTCGTAGTTATGAAATTCGGAATGAACATAGCTAACGCTCTAAGAAAGAAACGGTAATGGTACGATTTTGATTTGTCAAATTACCAGATTATCCTGGAATAGACCGAACCATCAAGAAATATTTTCTTGATATTTTTAGAAGTTAAATAGAATGTAAGAGTCGTGTAACATGGCACATGATGATAGTACTGTAAATCATCACATTTCATTAGAAACTCAACATGGCTTACTGTAATATAATGACGTTGATCAAATGTCATTATATTATACTAACTCATGCTCCAGTTCCCAACACCACTTCAAAACATTCATATATTAAACTTGAAGGTTTCAGAATTTAGAAACTAACACAGTTTCTTTTATGGTGCAACGCAGATATTACGGAGAGTTAAATGATTTCAGATATGAATAGTTGTGAAAATATTTCCAGAAATATGGAGAATATTTATAATGGGAGATACGAAGATATCTTATAATATCTAAGGTAAGATGATGATGAAGAATATCATCTGGAAAGGTTTAGAATAAGGCGTAATGTATTTGCTAACTATTTCAGCAGACACTGAATCATTTGGATCCTTTGAAGGCAGGTTCAGTCCTTGTGATTTATCCACAGTCTCTTTCATACTTTGCTCAATCCGTTTTCCAGTTCTAAACCTTCTCTTTTTCTCAGCTTTACCATCATTCCATTCTTTATTATCAAACTTTTGACTATTAAGGTCGTTTACAGTTTTTGCTGCTTTATCAGCATTTCGTAAACTAGTTCACAGTTTCGGGTGTTTTTCAGAAACTTTACATTAGAAATATGTAAGTACAAGAGATAGACGTTATAGGTATAACTGGAGAAGTTCTGCGAGATTTTCAAAATACTGATTACGGATTCCGCCAAAGAGATGACAGGCTGCTGGTACATCTGCTAATGATGTCGTGGAATATAAAAGGTTATCCTGTAACAACGGCGAAAAGATAACGTATATGTATTGAGGTTATAATAAGACTAGTCTTACTAAAAAGTCGAAGTTAACTTGCTGGAGCTGTGACAAAATTGGCTACCTTGAAAAGGAATCGTAAGGTTGTTTTTGCTAATAAATGCTAAAGAATTCGACGCGATTACGTGTTAAACTATGACTTTAGGTTCAATATTTTTTCAGGTGCATAACTATATGCATAAATCTTTTCTTCCGTAGATGAAGTGCGGTTGGTTCAACCTCTCTATTGAGGTATTTCCAAGAATCATGAAAGGCTTGAACGCGGATTGTAATCGTCAAGGTACAAATGAGGTTTAAGATGAAAATCAAGTGGCAAACTTGAAGAATTGTTTAGTTTCATATGTTATAATCGATATTTTAATTCATTTTATTTGTCCAAAGTTAGTAGTCCAATAGTCCAATAGTTCATATATAGTTTAATATATAACATTCAAATTAATTAATACGTATCGTGACCCGTGTACATGTATCAGACTCGATCACAACTCAAACTATATATATATTATTGCAGAATCAACCTCATCCCTGTATAGCTAACTCCCGCATTACCGCATATAGAGTGTCTATGGTTATTCCAAATAATATATATATATGCGTCGATATGATATGTCAAAACCTTGTATACGTGTCCCTGATATTTAAAGTGCGTAAAATAAATAACAGAAATTAAATGACGATAAATAAAATTGCGATAATTAAATTGCGATAAATAAACTGCGATAAATAAAATGTAATCAGTTAGCTAGGAACAGTTAGCTAGGAACAGTTAGCGTGGATTCTTAACAAAATTTCTCATAATTAATTTGTTTGTTTCTAACAAATTTTATTTTGTCCAATGTTTTCTTCATTATGCCACTTGTTGGATTCTGATATGTTAAAATCCAAATATGAAATTTGAATGAAAATGGTTATTCTGTGTTGACGGATATGTGTATCGGTGAATGTAAGTAAGATAGTAAATGACTGTTGAATCAAATTCAAAAATTGTACAGTGTAACTTATTAATGTGAAATCTAAATATTCCTCGGGTATTACCTACCCGTTAAAATATTTTCACCATTAACAGTTTGTAAGAAAGAATTTTTAATTACAATCTTTATGAAAATATACTTACATATATATTTTCTTCAGATGTAATATAGATTTAATGAGTTGATATGATATTAATCTCATTTAATTTACCGTTAGAATGAGAATATATAATCTCTAAAACATTAAAGATTACATACTCATCATGTCGAACGAAGGTAATTGATGTAGAACGATTTGTAGAACGATGATTATACTCGAGGTACAGAATGAGATGGTGAGGCATGGATTGTTGAAACTTGGGTTATTGGTGGTACTGGTACCGTTGGTGCTGAAGCTGGTGATGTTAGTGGTATTGGTGATACTGCTGGTGCTTGCAAATTGTGTACCGTGCTCTCTAAAGTTAATACTCGAGCTCGGAGTTCTCTAACTTCTTCTACTAACCCTGGTTGGTTATCAGTATGAGGTAAATGTCGGATATCTTCTCTAGTTCTGTTAATGGTAGTCTCAAGACGAAAAATTCTTGCAAAAAGGGTATAAACGGTGTTGCGAACGGGTTCGCCGGTTAGCGGGTCAAGTACTCCAAGGTTAGGTGGTAGATTCGGTTCATGATATGGAGTACCTTCTTCCCTTCTCCATAGGGTGAGTATGTCGCGAACCCACCCCCATTTTCTCCAGTAATCATGGTAGTTGATTGGTTGGTGTGCTCCTGTCACGCTATCTTCAGAGTCAGAGGAACTTGGTCGATTCGTAGAGGCCATCTTACACGATCTCAGAAAAGATTTTTGGTATGAAGAGTTGAGTGACAGCAATTAATAGTTGGATGGTATTCTCAATGCATAATATGCATAGATATATATAGTACCAGGTTCCCTTAAATTATGGAGAAATTTACGGGAGATATCAAGCAAAGTTTACCATAATAGATACGCTAAAATATGAATTTTTGTCAATACACTATTCATGCAATCAATGCAGTAAAATGTGTCTAGACTAAGAATGATAAGTAGATATTTTTCGATAAATGGTGGTAAGCAAAAACTTTTAACATACAGACCAGGTTCAAGTCTAGACTCATTAATATAACCTAACAACTACTAGGCCGAAGTCCAGACTCATTAATGCATCCTAACAAATACTAGTTAGACACACTAATGCAAGACCTGGTTCGCTACGACCACCGCTCTGATACCAACTGAAAGGACCACTACTAATCCATCCGGACGAAGTCCATATCGATTATAAATGATTTACAAAAGTTGATAACATCGCGAGGTATTGACCTCTATATGATACATTTTACAAACGTTACATTTGTTTTTAAAAGACATCCTTTCATTACATCAAAAGTTGACAGGCATGCGTATCATTTCTTAGTATCCAAATGACCTATTCTGTCATTTACTTAATAATAATCTCTAATGAACTTCAATGACTCGAATGCAACGTCTTTTGAATATGGCATGAATGACCCCAAGTAATATCCTTAGTATGAGCTAATGCACAGCAGAAGATTTCTTTAATTCCTGAGAATGCATGCTTTAAAACGTCAACATAAAGTTGGTGAGATATAGGTTTAATGCTAGCAGCGTTATAACTATGGACCACAAGATTTCATATATAAACGTTTTAATAAAAATATTCTAAGTTGTTGAGCACTTGATAACCATACTTAACATTTAATCAACGTCGCATATTCCCTTTATTATGAAATCTTACTACACCGTACCAAGTGTAGTCACCGAAACGAAGTACTGTGCAACCGTTGAATACTGGTTGTCCAGTCCGGTTGGGGTTGTCAGGCCCGATAGATCTATTAACAGGATTCGCGTTTACAATACCGCATGTAAATAGTAGTTACCAAGTTACAGGGAGATATGCCAGTGGTACAACTCAACGTAGAATATATATTTTTAATCACTTGTGTCCATAACGTAAATCATAAAATGCATGTATTCTCATCCCGAAATATTTAGAGTTTAAAAGTGGGACTATATACTCACCATACTGTATTTTGTAGTAAAAATACATATAACATCATTGAACAAGTGTAGGGTTGGCCTCGGATTCACGAACCTATATCATTTGTGTATATATATTAATACACATAACCGTAGTTGAATAAGTTTATATATATAGCTTATTAAGGATATTATTTTTATATTAATAATATATTTATAATTCATATATTCCTTTTATATAATAACATATTATGTTATGTTATATGTGTTAAATATATATATTTATGTATTTCATTTTTTTTTATCAAAACAGTAGTTCAAATTATATTAAGTTAATATGATAATAACATTAATAGTATTTTTATGTTCATAATAAATCTATTAATGATAATAACAATGATATTAATAATAATACTTTGTAAAAATATTAATTTTACTATTAATGATATTTATGATATTGATCTTAGTAATTACATAATAATAATACTCGTGATAATAATAATAGTAATACTTTTGTTAATATTAAAAACTCTATTATTTGAAAAAAAAAATACTAATACTAATAATAATAATAATAATAATAATAATGATAATAATAATGATGATAATAATAATAATAATAATAATAATAATAATAATAATAATAATAATAATAAAAGTCATAAACTACCTTTAAAGCCATTTCAAAAAGCAACTACCCCTAGCAGGGGTCGAACCCAAGACCTCTTGAAACCCGACAAACGCTTATACTAGCTGAGCTAGCTTGTTTATCTGTTTTAACTCGATCCTAAATCTATTTAACCTATTTCTTTTCTTCCTCCTTCTTCGTGGACTGATTAACCAGAGTATTTCAATCTTAACAATGGATTTAAATCTTGATTTAAGACTTGCTATAAAATTAAAACGACCTCTGGTGATCCCTCAATTGCTAGACAACAGAAAAAATGAACAGATTTAATTATAACAGTGTCACGATGAACACTAAAAACCCAAATCGTGTTTTCAATTTCTAGCCAGTTTTGAATTAAACTTACAACATGAAATACCTTTTAAATTGTATAACGAAACTTTATGAACCAACAATTTCCGTAGAAATGATCTATAAATCTCTAATTTGTTTAAAGAACATAACTTTGACTTTTTGATAATAAAGTTTGACTCCAGAAATTAGAATTCAATTCAATGAATTGAACTCTGAAACTTTAAAGGAATTTCGTTTAGATGATCTTTAACAAAATAGCATTTATAGTTTTTGATAATTGTCCCGAAATTGAGCTATACACCATAACAGAGATGTCGAAGCTTGCTTTAACAGTTTTTTTTTCCGGTTTTAATTTCTTTAATTTAAGGAAGCCGGAAGTGATTGTAATTGGATATGGTGATGTATAATTGAATGGTTCGTTATCAAGTAGTTGTTTGATTTATAAAAGGGGTGTGTGGATCGACAGGATGTCACAGACGAACAGAAAACAGAGAAAAAATATAACAGATATTGACTTTAATAATTAACGCGTATATATATCTGTTTCTGTATATATCATTTATATATATAAGTATTTATATATTGTAATTACTCTTAATGATTAATAATAATAATAAATTAAATATTAAATACACTAATAATAATTATAATACTAGTCTTAATGATAAAAGTAATTAATAACATCAAGAAATACTAAATATGATAAAGTTAAATGTAAATAAAAATAATGCTAAGATGATGATTTTTAAATGATAATCATATTAACATTTTATGATAATATTAATAATTTTTTTTTAATGATGAAAATAATAATCATATCTAATAATAATAATAATAATACAAGTAATAATTTAGGCATAACAAGTTACATGTATCAACTTTCATATCTATATATTTATGTTGTTAATAATATTAACATTAATAATAATATTAACATTAATAATAATAATAAAAGTAATAATATTATATACTTTATACTTTGTTAACACTGACAGCTTATGTTCGGAATCACTTATAATCAATATACTATATCTATTCAAATAACAAGTTTTAACTATTTTAAGTTATCTTTTATAATAACTAAACCACATAATAGTTCTTTAATATATTTAAACTATTATTTATAATTATTTATATAACTATTTATATCTATAATTATGTAAACACTCAAAGATTCGTGAATCGTCGGAATCAGTTACAGGATATTTTAATATATAATAATAGTTCAAATTTTCGTGACTCAATATTATAGAATTTGCTTATCGTGTCGAAACTATATTAAGAATTAAGTTTAAATTTGGTCGAAATTTCCCGGATCGTCACAACTTATCACCAAAACCCATACTTTTTATGACTTCCAAAAGAAAATTTCAATTTAAACAATCAAACGCCTTTTCAAAATTGACCTTAAAAGAATACTCTTTTGCTTTTTTTCCTTTAAATAATCAATACTCTCGTTGATAATTAAGGCACCATCTAGTATGAAACGCCCTTTTAAAAAAGTGCTTTGTTCCTCCCCGACGAGATTAGGACTAACCCTCCTCAACCTATTAGATAAGATCTTTGCAACTATTTTATAAAAGCTACCAATCAAGCTTATTGGTCAAAAATCACCAAGACCAAGTGGATCCTCCTTTTTCGGGATTAAAGTGATGAAAGAGGCTTTACACCCCTTCGAGAACTCACCTTTATCCCAAAACCAAACAATTGCATTAACAAGATCATTTTTAATGGTGTCCCAAAACTTCTTGAAGAAACGCATATTAAACACGTCCGGCCAGGGAGATTTCGTACTACCACATTCAAAAACCGCCTCTTTAATCTCATGTTCATCAAAACACTATTCTAAAGCCGAGGCTTCATCAACCGAGAGTGTTGGGTAGCAAAGATCTTCCATGCTGGGCCTAACAAAATCGGGTTCTTCGAATCTTTTCTTAAAATGATTGAAAACCTCATCTTTAATCTCTTCCGGTGAATCGTTTCGAATTTTATTTAAGAGAAAAAGAAAATAAATGAATGTAAGGCAATTGGTTGCTTTTGGGGAAATGGAGATTTTTTGAAAGGGTGTAATTCTTTGTATGTCACTCTCATTCCGAAGACAAAAGATCCTCAAAAACTATGTGATTTTCGGTCAATTAGTCTTATTGGTAGTTATTACAAAATAATTGTCAAACTTCTCTCGAATCAAATTAGAAAAATCATCCCCTCTCTTATCGGTCTGGAGCAAAATACGTTCCTTAAAGGTAGATTCATTCTTGATGGGGCTTTAATTGTTAATGAATGCACCGATTATCTTAAATCTAAACGTCATAAGGGGGTACTCTTTAAGGTAGACTTTGAGAAGGTGTTCGATTGAATTAATTAAGAATTTTTAATGGACGTTATGATGTGTATGGGGTTCGGGGTTAAATGGTGTAAGTGGATCTACTCATGTCTTAGTTTGGCATCTATTTCAATCTTAGTAAACGACTCTCCAACCAATGAATTCTCCTTAGGAAGAAGGTGAGACAAGGTGACCCACTTTCGCCTTTTCTATTCATTCTCGCGGCGGAAGGTTTAAACATTCATGCAAAATCGGCTAGTGAGAAAGGGTTATTTAAAGGCATTGAAGTTGGTAATGATAAGGTTCCAATATCACACTTACAATATGTAGATGACACTATTTTTATTGGTGAGTGGTCTTGGATGAATACTCATAGCTTGCATAATCTTCTCAAATGTTTGAACTTGCTTCCGGGTTAAAAGTGAATTATGAGAAAAGTTGTTCATTTGGTATCAGTGTTGATTGTAACGAAGTTGACATGGTTGCTAGTGTAATGGGGTGTAAAGTTGGTGCGTTTCCTTTTACTTATCTTGGGTTGCCAATTGGTTCAAAGATGAAGAAAATAAGTGACTAGAAACTGATTTGTTGGGGGAGAATGTGGGTTTATGCTTAATGATCATACTAATCTTAACCAATAACAATAAGTGTTTTGATGATGACACATGCACATAACTAGAGGTGATGGTAGACATCTTGATATAAATATACAAGTTCACTAGTCCACAATTACTCTAGAAAAAGACCAAAATCAAATAAAGCTTAAAAGAAAAACATAAGTTACACGGTTCGGTCCACGGTCGACCGTGGGTCAGACCGTGGAACCTTGCATCTTGATTTATGAAACTAGGTGTGCATGGTCGACTCCACGGTCAACTGTGGGTCGACCGCAGAAGATTATGTTCGCATTTTCTACAAATTTAGTGTGACCACTTCTGGGTATCTATAATTTATGAAACTTGTTCAAACATGCTTAAATAGTTGCCTCATTCATATCCAAAAGAGTTTTGGTCACTAGAACGCTAATCTTGATTAATTACGCCTAATGACACCTTCATGACGATTTAGCCTTGATTGAGGATAACACATAAGTGTTACATGAAAAACAAGTTCATCTTAAATTGTATTTAGACATACTTAGGATGGTCATCAAGTCCCAACCAAGAGTTGCTCATTCCTTGTACATGTGTTGGACATTAATGTATACTTATACATTAATCTTGCAAATGCCACTTTGCAAGTAAAACTTACATAGCCTTGGTACAATGATATATCATCACTATATGTTTAATCCTAGATTAATTAGTGATCTCTTGCTAGTCATTACATGAATATTACTTGACTATTTGCTATTATTACATGAGTATTATTTGACTATGTGCTAAATGCCAACTTGCTAGTAGTTATCTAATATATATGTATGAACTTTGTCTTGCTATGTGCTACAAGTTTGAAAACCATCAACTTATATTTGGACTACTTCAATATATGCTTATGCTACATGGATAACATTTAATGTGTCATAATCTGGTGACCTTAAAAGGATAAAGAATTATTAACACACGTAGAATTTGCTTAAGTCTAGAAACAAGTTAAAAAAAATGGTTTGGTCTGGATTAACTTAATGTCTTACAACATGCTTAATTGATATTACTTGTTTCAATTGTTAATACATTATGAACACGCTTAATTAATCCACAAACAAGCTTAAAGATGAATATTAATATGCTCTGTGATTAAGTGGGTTATTATCATCAATGACATGTTGACCAACCAATAGGACTTTAGCAAATGTGTTGATTACAAACAAAAGGTTATGACAAAACTGAGATTGCCTCAAATGATTATTGTGACGATCGTTCCAAATCCATATGGACGAATACCTCATTCATCGATTTCATTGTGAGGTATTTGACCTCTATATGATACGTTTTGTAAACATTGCATTCTTTTGAAAAGGCACACCATAAATGAATATTTAAATCTAAGGTTTTCAACATCTGATGATTTCTACATATAGACAATCACCGTAAATAATAGTTTACAATAATACTTCTGTTAACAATGCAGATAAAATAGATACACGGTGATGATTTTGTGAATGCAACGTTTTTTCGAATAAAGCATGTATGACTCCATGCACATAGCTTATATAACATATAAGCAAACAGCAGAAGACTTCTAGGAACCTGAGAATAAACATGCTTAAAAGTGTCAACACAAAGGTTGGTGAATTCATAGTTTTAATGTTGCGCATAATCTGTATATAAAGGTGGATCACAAGATTTCAGTTGTTTCATCCAAACGTTTATCAAAATATTCTACAAGATTGAGCACCCTGGTAACTAAGCTTTAACGTTATAATAAGTACCCCTGTTTTAACATACATGCAACCAACATGTACAATACACGCAATCCAACGTGTACTAACCTCAAATAGCATACGTCTATTTTATAGTTCAGGCTAGGGTTTATATACCTGAAACAGACTGGGATGTCAAGCCCTATGGATCCATATATAACTACTCGCGCCCACCAGTTCTTATAACCGGCAGTTACTAGTTACCAAAGCTAAGGGATTTTCGGTTCAAACTCGGTGTAGAATTTAGTATGTACTTGTATCCATTGCGTTTAAAATAAAGTGCATGTATTCTCAGCCCAAAAATATATATTGCAAAAGCACTTAAAAAGGGAGCAAATGAAACTCACCTTAGCAGCACATAAAGTCGTTCACCAAAATGTGACCGAAACTTGGAATACCAAATAACCGTAGATCTCAACATAGAGAACATATGTTAGTTAATAAATGTCTATCAAGCTAGGTTAGGTTATAGTGTATCACAATCCTAATGCTCGAGATTGACATACAAAAGTTATCAAAAGTCATTTCAAAAAGTCAATTTTAACAGTTGTTCAACAAAACGAGACGTGCTTTATATAAGAATTCATTTACTCGACTGGTAATATTTAAAAATCCATTTTATCAATCTCATAAAAAAGTTGTTTAAATATTAATTGCAGATTCAAAAGCAATTTCAATTAACGTCTATCATAATTCGGTTGACCATATCGTTTAATTCGTTCATCGAAATTACGCGATTTCTAAATGAAAAGTTATTGATTTTTCGCCAGCTTTCCAATAACATGCATATCGTATACCTTATATCAGTAGTATATGTATTAAATTCGTGATTCATCAGAAACTATCTAACGACGAAAATTAGCATACAAGCATGCATAAACATATATACTCGAGCACTAGACATGTATACACTATTAATATATAAAAGATAAGATATGAATGCTCACGTATCAATATTGTGATTCAATATTGCAGGAAAGTACGTAGACACAACAGAGATGATAAATACTAGGTTTGACTTACGAACAATACCCATGAACATTACTCATAACCTCCATAGCTATAACCCATATTTTCCTTAGCTCTATCCCGTTCGAAAACCCATTTTGAAAGTGGCACGCTCATGACCTTGTCGTAATATTTTATGTATAATACTAATAATAATAATACTACTAATAATATTAATAAGATTGATAATAATAATATTAATCTTTAATAATAATAATAATAATAATAAAAATAATAATAATAATAATATAATAATAATACAGAGGATATCGAGAGAGAGGTGTGTGTGCAGAAGCAAAACTCGAGCTCTATTTATACACTTTTCCTTAAATCAGTCCCCATACGACCGCATGGGGTTTTAGTTATAAATCCATGATATCGCATGGTCAATCTATCCAGACCTGGAATCCACAGCTCCGCGATCGTGACATATTTGTGTGTGGGAGCTTCGCGATTGCGGAGGTCCACTTTCCAGCTCACACTCAATTTGGCAACTAGCTTATCGACATAATTAAATATAATATATATATATATATATAATATATATAATTTAAATTAATTAATTATATATTATATTTTATTCCTGTGCATAGTTGATTTGTAATTTTTGTTCCAAAAAGTCGTACGTTGTCACTCGACTTATGTCCCGGATCTGGTTTTTCGAACGTCCTTTCTTACACTGAGAAAACTTGTACTTTACGTTTCGTAACTCGTACCTTTGTCAAAATATAGACTTATATTACTAATAAACTATATCACTCGAAATATAACTTATACGTTTGAGTGTTTTGGTCATTTGCTTCACTAAATCATCATCTTGTTATTTACTAATATAATAGTACTATCAAACGTTTTATAACCAAGTTAATATATATTTTCAATATTTATAAACACGTTGTAAAATACACATCGTAAGTTATTCATACAATTAATATTCCAACTTATCATATATATTCAAATAGATATATAAACTAATAAGTTTAATGTACGGTACCAAATAATTTAATACATTATTACGTTTTCAAGTTATAGTATATATATATATATATATATATATATATATATATATATATATATATATATATATATATATATATATATATATATATATATATATATATATATATTTATATTTACATATAATTGTTCGCGAATCGTCGAGAACAAATGAAGGGTAATTGAATATATGAAAGTGGTTCAAAAATTTTGAGATTCATCTTTACAGACTTTGCTTATCGTGTCGGAAACATTAAATCATCTCGAGAATTTGGTTCAAAATAAGTCAAAATTTTTCGGGTCGTCAAAGTACCTACCCATTAAAGAAATTTCGTCCCGAAATTTGAGTGAGGTCATCGTGGCTAACAATAAAAATGTTTTCATGACGTATATGAGTCGATAAATAGAGTTTTATCACCGTTGAATAATATGGATAAAACAATCCAATTACTCGAAGCGTATGAGAGAAGTTATCTTAAAAGAGTGAAATGAAGAATAGAGATTCGTCTTAACTCCTGATGTATTAACGATTGATTTCCATAATTTAAGGAATAGAAAATCTTCAAAATCTAAATAAGATTTGATTCTTTGAAATTTAAGGAAATTAAGATTTCCTTTGATTAAAAGCGTAATCTGTCTCGATTGCCATGTCTGATATTTCGCTATAAATTGACCTCTTTCGTTTCATTTATTTTTCACCACTCCTATAATCTTCTTCCTTATTTCATACTTTCAAAAGATTGTGAAAATGCTTCATCCAGTTATGATCCTTGATCTCAGTTTGACTTCACTACAATCATCTTTCTATTCCAACTCCCACCGGAGGAATCTGTCTACTTCTACTTCGCTCTTGGGGTAGTGGTTTTCATAATCCTTCCTTGCATTTTTTCCCCATAATTATTGACATCTACGATTATTGATCTCTTCTATTTGCTGTGATTTATACTCATATTTATATTTCGAAGCTTTGTGCTATTGTTTTCTCTTCCCGACCTTAAGTCAAGCGAATAATGGTCCAGAATTCGTAGGTATGAAGTTTCGGATGAACATAACTAATGTTATAAGAAAGAAATGGTAATAGTACGATCTTGATTTGTCTAATTACCAGAATTCAAAGGAAGAGATAGAACTATCAAAAGAATATGTTCTTGATATGTTTAGAGATTAGATAGAATGTAAGAGTCGTGTAACATGACACATGATGATGGTATGGTCTGTGAATCATCATGTTCCATTAGAAACTCAGCATAACTTACTGTAATATAATCACATTGATCAAGTGTCATTATATTATACTAACCTATGCTTCAATTCCCAACACTACTTCAAAAACATCCATTTTTCAAAATTTTCAGAATTTAGAAACATAAAATAGTTTCTTTTATGATGTAACAAAGATAGCGCGAAGAGATAAATAATTTAGGATAATAATAGTTATGAAGATATCTTCAGAAATATCGAAGATATTTATAATGAAAGATATGATGATATCTTAGAATTTCTAATATCGAAGGATGATGAAGAAGATTTGTTCGTAAAGGTTTAGAGTCAGGAGTAAGGTATTCGTTAATGACTTCAGCAGATACTGAATCATTTGGATTCTTTAAAGGCATATTTAGTCTTTGTGATTTGTCCACAGCCTCCTTCATGATTTGCTCAAATTATTTTTCAGTACCAAATTTTTCTCATTTTCTGTGCTTTGCCAACACTCTATCATTTATTATCGAACTTTCAACTGTTAAGGTCGTTTATAGTTTTGTTGCTTCATCAGTTTTTTTTTTCAAAATTCAGAGTATTGATTCGTAGACTGGGTGCTTTTCAGAATTTTAGAATGGAAGATCATAATTCTAAGAGATAAATGTTATATGTATGCATATAATTGTCGATGTAGAAACGCTGTGAGATTCGAAATACTGATTGCTAATTCCCGGTAGTTGGTATGGCAATTATTGTTACAAGATGTGGATGAGTACATGATAGGATTTCAATGAATAATTAAAGTGACTTTTCGGAGAGACTTAAGTCACAAATTAATGAAGTTGCTGGTACATTTACTGTTAATGTGGTGGAACATAAAAGGTTCTCCGGTAACAAGAACGTATATGTCAAGGTTACAATAAAGCTTAATCTGAAAAGTCAAAATTGACTGGTTAGAAGTGTGATAAAACTGGATACTTTGAAAGGGGATTGTAAGGTTATTTTCGGTAATAACAATGCTAAAGGATCTTGCACAATTTTGAAGTCAAAGTATAGCTTTGAAAGATATAGAAATCTAAGAATGATGTCACTTGTTAAATCTTGAATTGGATTCTGTTCTGTCAGAATATGTAATTGAATTTGTATGGAAACGATTGTATATCGTTGTGAGCATAGTTAATAATTTTTGAATCAAAGTTGAAGAATGTACAGTGTAACATATTAATCGTGAACTTATATATTTCCTGGGTATTACCTACCCGTTAAAGATTTCACAAGTAATATTTTGTACAAAAGAATTTCCATTACAGTCTTTATGAAAATATATGTATGTATATTTTTCTTTAGATGTAATACATATTTTAATGAGTTAATATATTATTAAGCTCATTTGATTTTTGGCTTGAATTAGAAATAAATAATCTCTAAAACATTTAGAGATTACATAATCTTCGCGGAGTATTTCACTAATGAAATCAGTACTTCATTATTTATTCTTATTGATATTACTCGGTGAATAATGTTGGTGCTCGTGGAATTTTTAGGAACCTTACAAGGCACAGATGATGTTTTCTGGAAAGTTTCGAGTACATCGAAAATGAAAATGTAAAATCAATTATGTAATTGAATAATTCACTTGGTTTATTATGAAATGGAATTCATTGAGTTGAAACAGAGATTGTAGTTAACGATGGTTAAGTCGTTAACGAAGGATGTACATCATAACATTTTAGTAGTATGAATTTATCGAGTAATATTTACCCCTTAAAATTCATACGTAATAGCTTTAGTGCGAAAAGATATATTATGGTTTCAAAATTTATATGTATAATATATAAAATCTTTGGAAATAGTGAGTTAATACTTCATAACTCGTTATCTCAATATACCCAATGGTGATTGTGGTGTCGATATCGTCGGTGGTTATGGAGTTGGTGTTGTTGATACTGACGGTGATGCTGGTGGTACTACTGGTGGAGCTTGTATAACAAATCTAGCTTGTAATTCACGCACCATTTGTAGTGACCCGAACTTTTCCATGTTTATATATATTAATTGAGATTGATATTTACATGATTAAATGTTTCCAACATGTTAAGCAATCAAACTTGTTAAGACTTGATTAATTGAAATATGTTTCATATAGACAATTGACCACCCAAGTTGACCGGTGATTCACGAACGTTAAAACTTGTAAAAACTATATGATGACATATATATGGATATATATATAGTTAACATGATACTATGATAAGTAAACATATCATTAAGTATATTAACAATGAACTACATATGTAAAAACAAGACTACTAACTTAATGATTTTTAAACGAGACATATATGTAACGATTATCGTTGTAAAGACGTTTAATGTATATATATCATATTAAGAGATATTCATACATGATAATATCATGATAATATAATAATTTAAAATCTCATTTGATATTATAAACATTGGGTTAACAACATTTAACAAGATCGTTAACCTAAAGGTTTCAAAACAACACTTACATGTAACGACTAACGATGACTTAACGAATCAGTTAAAATGTATATACATGTAGTGTTTTAATATGTATTTATACACTTTTGGAAGACTTCAATACACTTATAAAAATACTTCTACTTAACAAAAATGCTTACAATTACATCCTCGTTCAGTTTCATCAACAATTCTACTCGTATGCACCCGTATTCGTACTCGTACAATACACAGCTTTTAGATGTATGTACTATTGGTATATACACTCCAATGATCAGCTCTTAGCAGCCCATGTGAGTCACCTAACACATGTGGGAACCATCATTTGGCAACTAGCAAGAAATATCTCATAAAATTACAAAAATATGAGTAATCATTCATGACTTATTTACATGAAAACAAAATTACATATCCTTTATATCTAATCCATACACCAACGACCAAAAACACCTACAAACACTTTCATTCTTCAATTTTATTCATCTAATTGATCTCTCTCAAGTTCTATCTTCAAGTTCTAAGTGTTCTTCATATATTCTACAAGTTCTAGTTACATAAAATCAAGAATACTTTCAAGTTTGCTAGCTCACTTCCAATCTAGTAAGGTGATCATCCAACCTCAAGAAATCTTTGTTTCTTACAGTAGGTTATCATTCTAATACAAGGTAATAATCATATTCAAACTTTGGTTCAATTTCTATAACTATAACAATCTTATTTCAAGTGATGATCTTACTTGAACTTGTTTTCGTGTCATGATTCTGCTTCAAGAACTTCGAGCCATCCAAGGATCCATTGAAGCTAGATCCATTTTTCTCTTTTCCAGTAGGTTTATCCAAGGAACTTAAGGTAGTAATGATGTTCATAACATCATTCGATTCATACATATAAAGCTATCTTATTCGAAGGTTTAAACTTGTAATCACTAGAACATAGTTTAGTTAATTCTAAACTTGTTCGCAAACAAAAGTTAATCCTTCTAACTTGAATTTTAAAATCAACTAAACACATGTTCTATATCTATATGATATGCTAACTTAATGATTTAAAACCTGGAAACACGAAAAATACCGTAAAACCGGATTTACGCCGTCGTAGTAACACCGCGGGCTGTTTTGGGTTAGTTAATTAAAAACTATGATAAACTTTGATTTAAAAGTTGTTATTCTGAGAAAATGATTTTTATTATGAACATGAAACTATATCCAAAAATTATGGTTAAACTCAAAGTGGAAGTATGTTTTCTAAAATGGTCATCTAGACGTCGTTCTTTCGACTGAAATGACTACCTTTACAAAAACGACTTGTAACTTATTTTTCCGACTATAAACCTATACTTTTTCTGTTTAGATTCATAAAATAGAGTTCAATATGAAACCATAGCAATTTGATTCACTCAAAACGGATTTAAAATGAAGAAGTTATGGGTAAAACAAGATTGGATAATTTTTCTCATTTTAGCTACGTGAAAATTGGTAACAAATCTATTCCAACCATAACTTAATCAACTTGTATTGTATATTATGTAATCTTGAGATACCATAGACACGTATACAATGTTTCGACCTATCATGTCGACACATCTATATATATTTCGGAACAACCATAGACACTCTATATGTGAATGTTGGAGTTAGCTATACAGGGTTGAGGTTGATTCCAAAATATATATAGTTTGAGTTGTGATCAATACTGAGATACGTATACACTGGGTCGTGGATTGATTCAAGATAATATTTATCGATTTATTTCTATACATCTAATTGTGGACAACTAGTTGTAGGTTACTAACGAGGACAGCTGACTTAATAAACTTAAAACATCAAAATATATTAAAAGTGTTGTAAATATATTTTGAACATACTTTGATATATATGTATATATTGTTATAGGTTCGTGAATCAACCAGTGGCCAAGTCTTACTTCCCGACGAAGTAAAAATCTGTGAAAGTGAGTTATAGTCCCACTTTTAAAATCTAATATTTTTGGGATGAGAATACATGCAGGTTTTATAAATGATTTACAAAATAGACACAAGTACGTGAAACTACATTCTATGGTTAAATTATCGAAATCGAATATGCCCCTTTTTATTAAGTCTGGTAATCTAAGAATTAGAGAACAGACACCCTAATTGACGCGAATCCTAAAGATAGATCTATTGGGCCTAACAAACCCCATCCAAAGTACCGGATGCTTTAGTACTTCGAAATTTATATCATATCCGAAGGGTGTCCCGGAATGATGGGGATATTCTTATATATGCATCTTGTTAATGTCGGTTACCAGGTGTTCACCATATGAATGACTTTTATCTCTATGTATGGGATGTGTATTGAAATATGAAATCTTGTGGTCTATTATTATGATTTGATATATATAGGTTAAACCTATAACTCACCAACATTTTTGTTGACGTTTTAAGCATGTTTATTCTCAGGTGATTATTAAGAGCTTCCGCTGTCGCATACTTAAATAAGGACGAGATTTGGAGTCCATGTTTGTATGATATTGTGTAAAAACTGCATTTCAAGAAACTTATTTTGTTGTAACATATTTGTATTGTAAACCATTATGTAATGGTCGTGTGTAAACAGGATATTTTAGATTATCATTATTTGATAATCTACGTAAAGTTTTTTTTAAACCTTTATTGATGAAATAAAGGTTATGGTTTGTTTTAAAATGAATGCAGTCTTTGAAAAACGTCTCATATAGAGGTCAAAACCTCGCAACGAAATCAATTAATATGGAACGTTTTTAATCAATAAGAACGGGACATTTCAGTTGGTATCCGAGCGTTGGTCTTAGAGAACCAGAATTTTGCATTAGTGTGTCTTATCGAGTTTTTTAGAATGCATTAGTGAGTCTGGACTTCGACCGTGTTTACTTGAAAAATGATTGCTTAACAAATTTTGTTGGAAACTATATATTTTTAACATGTGAATATTATGTGATATATTAATCTCTTAACGTGTTTGATATTATGTGATAGATGTCTACCTCTAGAACAAGTCCCATTGACTCACCTAATAATAATGAAGAGTCAAATGTAAATTGGAATGATTCGTGGACTGATTCACAAGTTCCCGAAGAGGAACCGGAAGAAGAGTCGGAACCGGAAGAAGAATCAGAACCGGAAGAGGAGGAACCGGATGAAGAAATAGAACCGGTGGGGGAAATAATAAAACGGTTAAGTAAAAGAAAATCCTCAACCAACCGACCAAGGTTAATTATGGTCAATGGTGTTTCCGCCAAGGAAGCAAAATATTGGGAGGATTACCAATTCTCCGATGAATCGGATTCCGACGAGAATTCCGATGATGTTATAGAAATTACCCCAACTGAATTTAAAAAGGCAAAAGAAAATAATAAGGGAAAGGGCATAAAAATAGAGAAATCTAATTCCAACCCCGATGAACTTTATATGTATCATCAACCCCCGAAGTCCTTAAGTTGTAACAATGACCCGGGAACCTCTAAACCACCAGGTTTTTCTAAACCAATGTGGATAACGACGGCTCGTATTAGGGGAAAATCATATATCCCTAGAAACTTGGCAAAACGAACCAAAACCGAAGAAGAAGAAACAAGCGAGTCGGAATAAGATAGTTGTATTCATGTGGTGTAATATATGTAATATAGTGTGCTTATGCTTTATGATATATGTAAAAATTGCTTGTATTAATAAGTATTTTTTTTATGAATCTAACTCTTGTCTATTTTACAGTATAAAAACGCAAAATGGATAGACAACCCAATATTTTAAGAGACCTACCCGGAGACATGATTGATGAAATCTTGTCTAGAGTCGGTCAGAATTCCTCGGCACAACTATTTAAGGCGAGATCAGTTTGTAAGACATTCGAAGAACGTTCCAAGAATGTCTTGGTTTATAAGAGACTTTCGTTTAAAAGATGGGGGATATCACATTGGGAAACCCATAAGTTACGATGTGTTTACTTTGATGCATATATTGCGGGGAACCCAAATGCTATTTTACGCAACGGGTTAAGAAATTATTTTGACTCAATGTATCCGAATATAGGACTTCATGATTTAGAAAAAGCGGCTAACATGCAACATAAAGAAGCATGCTATGCTTATGGGTTAGTAATGTTCGCTTCTCACCAAAGTGAGAAAAAGAACATCGGGCTACAGCTATTAAACAAAACGTTCCCACAAGTGACGGAGTCGGTAATTGGGGTAAGAAATGAGGTTTTTAGATTGTTACGGGACTGTTGGACATTACGTAACCCTCGTCCCTTTGATGACGTTACAACACGCTGTCTTATCAACGGCCATAACGGTTATGTTGCACAAGACCAAGATGGGAAGTAGTCCTAGTAAAACCAGAATGCATGACTTGTTTCTGGACGTATGAATTACGTGTCTTTATTGCCTTTGCTGAACGACTTGTGTACTAGCTAGAATTATCTTCACAACTATCTTGTATCAAAGTTATTGTGTGCTATATTTCATGTTTATGTAAAATAAGCGGTATTGTAAGTTTGTAAAATATTGTATAAAAGTTTGAACGCGAAATATTATTATAATCAGTTTTTCATATAGAATTGTAGTAGTTGAATTGTATATTAGCTACTAAGTATGAACTTAACGGGTAGGTACTACCCGAATTTAAACTTATAAAACGCTAATATGAAGAAAAAGCTTTTATAAATGAGTTCATATTATGCTACGAAATACTATTAACTACTCTTAATATTCTGTATGATTAACTTGTTCCATTTGACTATTTTGAAGGAAATGGCACCGACTACTCGACACACCGTGAATATGAATGAAGAGGAATTCCGTACTTTTCTAGCTTCAAACATAGCCGCAGTACAGGCTGCGCTACATACCAACAATAACCTTGGATCTAGCAGTACAGGAAATCGTGTAGGATGCACCTACAAAGAATTCACTGCCTGCAAACCTTTGGAATTTGATGGAACCGAAGGACCGATCGGATTGAAACGGTGGACCGAGAAGGTCGAATCGGTGTTTGCCATAAGTAAGTGTACTGAAGAGGACAAAGTGAAGTACGCTACGCATACCTTCACAGGTTCTGCGTTAACATGGTGGAATACCTATCTAGAGCAAGTGGGACAAGACGATGCGTACGCACTACCGTGGTCAGCATTCAAGCACTTGATGAACGAGAAGTACCGTCCCAGAACCGAGGTCAATAAGCTCAAGACAGAACTTAGAGGGTTACGAACCCAAGGATTTGATATTACCACGTACGAAAGACGATTCACAGAATTGTGCCTATTGTGTCCGGGAGCATTCGAAGATGAGGAAGAGAAGATCGACGCGTTTGTGAAAGGATTACCGGAAAGAATCCAAGAAGATATAAGTTCACACGAGCCCGCCTCCATACAACAGGCATGTAGAATGGCTCATAAACTAGTGAACCAGATTGAAGAAAGAATTAAAGAACAGACTGCTGAAGAGGCCAATGTGAAGCAAGTCAAAAGAAAGTGGGAGGAAAACGGTGATAAGAATCACCAATACAACAACAACAGCAATTATAACAATAATCGCAACAACTATCCTAACAATCGCAACATCAATCGCAACTACAACAAACGGCCCAACAACAACAACAACAACAACAACAGCAACCACAACAATCATCTTAACAACAATAATAACCGCAACAACAACAACAATCAGAAGCCGCTATGCCAAAGGTGTGAAAAGTATCACTCGGGGTTCTGCACCAAATTTTGCAACAAGTGTAAAAGAAATGGTCATAGCGCGGCGAAGTGTGAGGTCTACGGACCAGGGGTTAATAGAACGAAAGGAACAAATGGTGTCGGAACGAGTAATGGCGGAGCAAGTAGTGTCGGAGCAAGTTATGCCAATGTAGTTTGTTATAAATGTGGAAAACCGGGCCACATTATTAGAAATTGCCCGAACCAGGAGAACACGAATGGACAAGGCCGCGGAAGAGTTTTCAATATTAATGTGGCAGAGGCACAGAAAGACCCGGAGCTTGTTACGGGTACGTTTCTTATTGACAATAAATCTGCTTACGTTTTATTTGATTCGGGTGCGGATAGAAGCTATATGAGTAGAGATTTTTGTGCTAAATTAAGTTGTCCATTGACGCCTTTGGATAGTAAATTTTTACTCGAATTAGCAAATGGTAAATTAATTTCAGCAGATAATATATGTCGGAATCGAGAAATTAAACTGGTTAGCGAAACATTTAAGATTGATTTGATACCAGTAGAGTTAGGGAGTTTTGATGTGATAATCGGTATGGACTGGTTGAAAGAAGTGAAAGCAGAGATCGTTTGTTACAAAAATGCAATTCGCATTATACGAGAAAAAGGAAAACCCTTAATGGTGTACGGAGAAAAGGGCAACACGAAGCTACATCTTATTAGTAATTTGAAGGCACAAAAACTAATAAGAAAAGGTTGCTATGCTGTTCTAGCACATGTCGAGAAAGTACAAACTGAAGAAAAGAGCATCAATGATGTTCCCATCGCAAAAGAATTTCCCGATGTATTTCCGAAAGAATTACCGGGATTACCCCTACATCGATCAGTTGAATTTCAAATAGATCTTGTACCAGGAGCTGCACCAATAGCTCGTGCTCCTTACAGACTCGCACCCAGCGAGATGAAAGAACTGCAAAGCCAATTACAAGAACTTTTAGAGCGTGGTTTCATTCGACCAAGCACATCACCGTGGGGAGCTCCTGTTTTGTTTGTCAAGAAGAAAGATGGTACATTCAGGTTGTGTATCGACTACCGAGAGTTGAACAAACTTACCATCAAGAACCGCTACCCACTACCGAGAATCGACGACTTATTTGATCAACTACAAGGCTCGTCTGTTTATTCAAAGATTGACTTACGTTCCGGGTATCATCAAATGCGGGTGAAAGAAGATGATATTCCAAAGACTGCTTTCAGAACACGTTACGGTCATTACGAGTTTATGGTCATGCCGTTTGGTTTAACTAATGCACCAGCTGTGTTCATGGACCTTATGAACCGAGTGTGTGGACCATACCTTGACAAGTTTGTCATTGTTTTCATTGATGACATACTTATTTACTCAAAGAATGACCAAGAACACGGTGAACATTTGAGAAAGGTGTTAGAAGTATTGAGGAAGGAAGAATTGTACGCTAAGTTTTCAAAGTGTGCATTTTGGTTGGAAGAAGTTCAATTCCTCGGTCACATAGTGAACAAAGAAGGTATTAAGGTGGATCCGGCAAAGATAGAAACTGTTGAAAAGTGGGAAACCCCGAAAACTCCGAAACACATACGCCAGTTTTTAGGACTAGCTGGTTACTATAGAAGGTTCATCCAAGACTTTTCCAGAATAGCAAAACCCTTGACTGCATTAACGCATAAAGGGAAGAAATTTGAATGGAATGATGAACAAGAGAAAGCGTTTCAGTTATTGAAGAAAAAGCTAACTACGGCACCTATATTGTCATTGCCTGAAGGGAATGATGATTTTGTGATTTATTGTGACGCATCAAAGCAAGGTCTCGATTGTGTATTAATGCAACGAACGAAGGTGATTGCTTATGCGTCTAGACAATTGAAGATTCACGAACAAAATTATACGACGCATGATTTGGAATTAGGCGCGGTTGTTTTTGCATTAAAGACTTGGAGGCACTACTTATATGGGGTCAAAAGTATTATATATACCGACCACAAAAGTCTTCAGCATATATTTAATCAGAAACAACTGAATATGAGGCAGCGTAGGTGGATTGAATTGTTGAATGATTACGACTTTGAGATTCGTTACCACCCGGGGAAGGCAAATGTGGTAGCCGATGCCTTGAGCAGGAAGGACAGAGAACCCATTCGAGTAAAATCTATGAATATAATGATTCATAATAACCTTACTACTCAAATAAAGGAGGCGCAACAAGGAGTTTTAAAAGAGAGAAATTTAAAGGATGAAATACCCAAAGGATCGGAGAAACATCTTAATATTCGGGAGGACGGAACCCGGTATAGGGCTGAAAGGATTTGGGTACCAAAATTTGGAGATATGAGAGAAATGGTACTTAGAGAAGCTCATAAAACCAGATACTCAATACATCCTGGAACGGGGAAGATGTACAAGGATCTCAAGAAACATTTTTGGTGGCCGGGTATGAAAGCCGATGTTGCTAAATACGTAGGAGAATATTTGACGTGTTCTAAGGTCAAAGCTGAGCATCAGAAACCATCAGGTCTACTTCAACAACCCGAAATCCCAGAATGGAAATGGGAAAACATTACCATGGATTTCATCACTAAATTGCCAAGGACTGCAAGTGGTTTTGATACTATTTGGGTAATAGTTGATCGTCTCACCAAATCAGCACACTTCCTGCCAATAAGAGAAGATGACAAGATGGAGAAGTTAGCACGACTGTATTT
The DNA here is from genome assembly GCF_046630445.1 of Rutidosis leptorrhynchoides. Classification (NCBI taxonomy): domain Eukaryota; kingdom Viridiplantae; phylum Streptophyta; class Magnoliopsida; order Asterales; family Asteraceae; genus Rutidosis; species Rutidosis leptorrhynchoides. Next base: position 157,208,975 of record NC_092339.1, read on the forward strand.
GAAGGAAGTCATCTCCAGACATGGAATACCAATCTCTATTATCTCTGATAGGGATGGCAGATTTATTTCAAGATTCTGGCAGACATTACAGCAAGCATTAGGAACTCGTCTAGACATGAGTACTGCCTATCATCCACAAACTGATGGGCAGAGCGAAAGGACGATACAAACGCTTGAAGACATGCTACGAGCATGTGTTATTGATTTCGGAAACAGTTGGGATCGACATCTACCGTTAGCAGAATTTTCCTACAACAACAGCTACCATTCAAGCATTGAGATGGCGCCGTTTGAAGCACTTTATGGTAGAAAGTGCAGGTCTCCGATTTGTTGGAGTGAAGTGGGGGATAGACAGATTACGGGTCCGGAGATTATACAAGAAACTACCGAGAAGATCATCCAAATTCAACAACGGTTGAAAACCGCCCAAAGTCGACAAAAGAGCTACGCTGACATTAAAAGAAAAGATATAGAATTTGAAATTGGAGAGATGGTCATGCTTAAAGTTGCACCCTGGAAAGGCGTTGTTCGATTTGGTAAACGAGGGAAATTAAATCCAAGGTATATTGGACCATTCAAGATTATTGATCGTGTCGGACCAGTAGCTTACCGACTAGAGTTACCTCAACAACTCGCGGCTGTACATAACACTTTCCACGTCTCGAATTTGAAGAAATGTTTTGCTAAAGAAGATCTCACTATTCCATTAGATGAAATCCAAATCAACGAAAAACTTCAATTCATCGAAGAACCCGTCGAAATAATGGATCGTGAGGTTAAAAGACTTAAGCAAAATAAGATACCAATTGTTAAGGTTCGATGGAATGCTCGTAGAGGACTCGAGTTCACCTGGGAGCATGAATATCAGATGAAGAAGAAATACCCGCATCTATTTCCAGAAGATTCGTCAACACCTTCAACAGCTTAAAATTTCGGGACGAAATTTATTTAACGGGTAGGTACTGTAGTGACCCGAACTTTTCCATGTTTATATATATTAATTGAGATTGATATTTACATGATTAAATGTTTCCAACATGTTAAGCAATCAAACTTGTTAAGACTTGATTAATTGAAATATGTTTCATATAGACAATTGACCACCCAAGTTGACCGGTGATTCACGAATGTTAAAACTTGGAAAAACTATATGATGACATATATATGGATATATATATATAGTTAACATGATACTATGATAAGTAAACATATCATTAAGTATATTAACAATGAACTACATATGTAAAAACAAGACTACTAACTTAATGATTTTTAAACGAGACATATATGTAACGATTATCGTTGTAAAGACGTTTAATGTATATATATCATATTAAGAGATATTCATACATGATAATATAATAATTTAAAATCTCATTTGATATTATAAACATTGGGTTAACAACATTTAACAAGATCGTTAACCTAAAGGTTTCAAAACAACACTTACATGTAACGACTAACGATGACTTAACGAATCAGTTAAAATGTATATACATGTAGTGTTTTAATATGTATTTATACACTTTTGGAAGACTTCAATACACTTATCAAAATACTTCTACTTAACAAAAATGCTTACAATTACATCCTCGTTCAGTTTCATCAACAATTCTACTCGTATGCACCCGTATTCGTACTCGTACAATACACAGCTTTTAGATGTATGTACTATTGGTATATACACTCCAATGATCAGCTCTTAGCAGCCCATGTGAGTCACCTAACACATGTGGGAACCATCATTTGGAAACTAGCAAGAAATATCTCATAAAATTACAAAAATATGAGTAATCATTCATGACTTATTTACATGAAAACAAAATTACATATCCTTTATATCTAATCCATACACCAACGACCAAAAACACCTACAAACACTTTCATTCTTCAATTTTATTCATCTAATTGATCTCTCTCAAGTTCTATCTTCAAGTTCTAAGTGTTCTTCATATATTCTACAAGTTCTAGTTACATAAAATCAAGAATACTTTCAAGTTTGCTAGCTCACTTCCAATCTTGTAAGGTGATCATCCAACCTCAAGAAATCTTTGTTTCTTACAGTAGGTTATTATTCTAATACAAGGTAATAATCATATTCAAACTTTGGTTCAATTTCTATAACTATAACAATCTTATTTCAAGTGATGATCTTACTTGAACTTGTTTTCGTGTCATGATTCTGCTTCAAGAACTTCGAGCCATCCAAGGATCCATTGAAGCTAGATCCATTTTTCTCTTTTCCAGTAGGTTTATCCAAGGAACTTAAGGTAGTAATGATGTTCATAACATCATTCGATTCATACATATAAAGCTATCTTATTCGAAGGTTTAAACTTGTAATCACTAGAACATAGTTTAGTTAATTCTAAACTTGTTTGCAAACAAAAGTTAATCCTTCTAACTTGACTTTTAAAATCAACTAAACACATGTTCTATATCTATATGATATGCTAACTTAATGATTTAAAACCTGGAAACACGAAAAACACCGTAAAACCGGATTTACGCCGTCGTAGTAACACCGCGGGCTGTTTTGGGTTAGTTAATTAAAAACTATGATAAACTTTGATTTAAAAGTTGTTATTCTGAGAAAATGATTTTTATTATGAACATGAAACTATATCCAAAAATTATGGTTAAACTCAAAGTGGAAGTATGTTTTCTAAAATGGTCATCTAGACGTCGTTCTTTCGACAGAAATGACTACCTTTACAAAAACGACTTGTAACTTATTTTTCCGACTATAAACCTATACTTTTTCTGTTTAGATTCATAAAATAGAGTTCAATATGAAACCATAGCAATTTGATTCACTCAAAACGGATTTAAAATGAAGAAGTTATGGGTAAAACAAGATTGGATAATTTTTCTCATTTTAGCTACGTGAAAATTGGTAACAAATCTATTCCAACCATAACTTAATCAACTTGTATTGTATATTATGTAATCTTGAGATACCATAGACACGTATACAATGTTTCGACCTATCATGTCGACACATCTATATATATTTCGGAACAACCATAGACACTCTATATGTGAATGTTGGAGTTAGCTATACAGGGTTGAGGTTGATTCCAAAATATATATAGTTTGAGTTGTGATCAATACTGAGATACGTATACACTGGGTCGTGGATTGATTCAAGATAATATTTATCGATTTATTTCTGTACATCTAATTGTGGACAACTAGTTGTAGGTTACTAACGAGGACAGCTGACTTAATAAACTTAAAACATCAAAATATATTAAAAGTGTTGTAAATATATTTTGAACATACTTTGATATATATGTATATATTGTTATAGGTTCGTGAATCAACCAGTGGCCAAGTCTTACTTCCCGACGAAGTAAAAATCTGTGAAAGTGAGTTATAGTCCCACTTTTAAAATCTAATATTTTTGGAATGAGAATACATGCAGGTTTTATAAATGATTTACAAAATAGACACAAGTACGTGAAACTACATTCTATGGTTGAATTATCGAAATCGAATATGCCCCTTTTTATTAAGTCTGGTAATCTAAGAATTAGGGAACAGACACCCTAATTGACGCGAATCCTAAAGATAGATCTATTGGGCCTAACAAACCCCATCCAAAGTACCGGATGCTTTAGTACTTCGAAATTTATATCATATCCGAAGGGTGTCCCGGAATGATGGGGATATTCTTATATATGCATCTTGTTAATGTCGGTTACCAGGTGTTCACCATATGAATGACTTTTATCTCTATGTATGGGATGTGTATTGAAATATGAAATCTTGTGGTCTATTATTATGATTTGATATATATAGGTTAAACCTATAACTCACCAACATTTTTGTTGACGTTTTAAGCATGTTTATTCTCAGGTGATTATTAAGAGCTTCCGCTGTCGCATACTTAAATAAGGACGAGATTTGGAGTCCATGTTTGTATGATATTGTGTAAAAACTGCATTTCAAGAAACTTATTTTGTTGTAACATATTTGTATTGTAAACCATTATGTAATGGTCGTGTGTAAACAGGATATTTTAGATTATCATTATTTGATAATCTACGTAAAGTTTTTTTTTAAACCTTTATTGATGAAATAAAGGTTATGGTTTGTTTTAAAATGAATGCAGTCTTTGAAAAACGTCTCATATAGAGGTCAAAACCTCGCAACGAAATCAATTAATATGGAACGTTTTTAATCAATAAGAACGGGACATTTCACCATTCTTGTCAGGGTTTCTTTTCTTCCCTCTATCATCTCTATTCATTCACTCATCTGATTTACGGTTAGAACTAGAATAAGTAATCTCTAAAACATTTAGAAACTGCATATTCTCTGAAGAATATTTCTTCAATGAAGTGATGAGTCGATACTTCATCGTTTATTGTTGTTGGTACTCCTTTTTTACTGTAGTGACCCGAACTTTTCCATGTTTATATATATTAAATGAAATTGTTATTTACATGATTAAGTGTTTCCAACATGTTAAGCAATCAAACTTGTTAAGACTTGATTAATTGAAATAGGTTTCATATAGACAATTGACCACCCAAGTTGACCGGTGATTCACGAACGTTAAAACTTGTAAAAACTATATAATGACATATATGGATATATATATATATATATATATATATATATATATATATATATATATATATATATATATATATATATATAGTTAACATGATATTATGATACATAAGTATCTCATTAGGTATTTTAACATTGAGTTATATACATAAAAATGAGACTATTGAATTAAGAACTCGAAAACGATATATATTACGATTATCGTTATAACAACGTCTTACTAAATACATATGAATTATATTAAGATATTGATATACTATGTTTAATCATGATAAATTATAAGTAAACATGTCATTAAGTGTATTAACAATGAACTACATATGTAAAAACAAGACTACTAACTTAATGACTTCGAAACGAGACATATATGTAACGATTATCGTTGTAACAACATTTAACTGTATATATATCATATTAAGATATATTAATATATCATAATATCATGATAATGTAATAATTTAACATCTCTTTAGATATAATAAACAATGGGTTAACAACATTTAACAAGATCGATAACCTAAAGGTTTAAAAATAACACTTACATGTAACGACTAACGATGACTTAACGACTCAATTAAAATATATATACATGTAGTGTTTTAATATGTATTCATACACTTTTGAAAGACTTCAAGACACTTATCAAAGTACTTCTACTTAACAAAAATTCTTACAATTACATCCTCATTCATTTTCATCAACAATTCTACTCGTATGCACTCGTATTTGTACTCGTACAATACACAGCTTCTAAATGTATTTACTATTGGTATATACACTCCAATGATCAACTCTTAGCAGCCCATGTGAGTCACCTAACCATGTGGGAACCATCATTTAACATCTAGTATGAAATATCTCACAAAATAACAAACTAATGGAGCCTATATGATTGATCAATATTCACGTGAAGGATGGTGTACACAAACACTTTCATTTTGCAACTTACATGCATCAAACTACTCTCTCTCAAGTGTTCTTCCATTGTTCTAAGTGTTCTTCATCATCTTCATCAAAATCTAGCTCAATCTAGCTCATAAATCCATACATAAACTAAGTTATAAAACAACTACTCAAGAACACACCAACAACACTTCCAAGTTTACTAGCTTACTTCCAATCTTGCAAATCCACTTTGAGTGATCATCCAAACTCAAGAAATCTTTCTTATTTACAGTAAGATATCTTTCTAATATAAGGTAATACTCATATTCAAACTTTGATTCAATTTCTATAACTTTAACAATCTTATTTCGAGTGGAAATCTTACTTGAACTTGTTTTCGTGTCATGATTCTACTTCAAGAAATTTCAAGCCATCCAAGGATCCTTTGAAGGTAGATCTATTTTTCTCATTTCCAGTAGGTATATCCATAAAACTTGAGGTAGTAATGATGTTCATAACATCATTCGATTCATATATATAAAACTACTTTATTCGAAGGTTTAAACTTGTAATCACTAGAACATAGTTTAGTTAATTCTAACCTTGTTCAAAAATAAAAGTTAATCCTTCTAACTTGACTTTTAAAATCAACTAAACACATGTTCTATATCTATATGATATTCTAACTTAATGATTTAAAACCTGAAAATACGAAAAACACCGTAAAACCGGATATACGCCGTCATAGTAACACCGCGAGCTGTTTTGGGTTAGTTAATTTAAAACTATGATAAACTTTGATTTAAAAGTTGTTCTTCTAGGAAAATGATTTTTTCTTATGAACATGAAACTATATCCAAAAATCTTGGTTAAACTCAAAGTGGAAGTATATTTTTCAAAATGGTCATCTAGACGTCGTTCTTTCGACTGAAATGACTACCTTTATAAAAATGACTTGTAAACTATATTTCCAACTATAAACTTATACTTTTTATGTTTAGATTCATAAACTTAAGTTCAATATGAAACCATAGCAACTTGAATCACTCAAAACGGATTTAAAACGAAGAAATTATGGGTAAAACAAGATTGGATAATTTTGCTTGTTGTAGCTACGTGAAAATTGGTAACAAATCTATATTAATCATATCCTAGCTAACTTATATTGTATTATACATGTATTCTAACATATATTATGTAATCTTGGGATACCATAGACACGAATACGATGTTTTGACATATCATATCGACCCATCTATATATATATTTCGGAACAACCATAGACACTCTATATGCAGTAATGTTAGAGTTAGCTATACAGGGTTGAGGTTAATTCCAAAATATTATATATACTTTGAGTTGTGATCTAGCCTGAGACTTGTATACACGAGGTCGTGGATTGATTCGAGATAATATATATTGCTTTATTTCTGTACATCTAACTGTGGACAACTAGTTGTAGGTTACTAACGAGGACTGCTGACTTAACAAACTCAAATCATTAAAATGTAATAAAAAATGTTGTAATTATATTTTGATCATACTTTGATATATATGTACATATTTATTATAGGTTCGTGAATCAACCCGTGGCCAAGTCTTACTTCCCGACGAAGTAAAAATCTATGAAAGTGAGTTATAGTCCCGCTTTTAAAATCTAATATTTTTGGGATGAGAATACATGCAGCTTTATAAATATTTTACAAAATAGACATAAGTACATGAAACTACTTTCTATGGTTGAATGATCGAAGCCGAATATGCCCCTTTTTGCTTGGTAACCTAAGAATTAGTAAACCAGTCTACTAATTGACGCGAATCCTAAAGATAGATCTATTGGGCCCAAGAAACCCCATCCGTTGTAGCGGATGCTTTAGTACTTCGAGTTTTTATATCATGTCCGATGGATGTCCCGGAATGATGGGGATATTCTTATATGCATCTTGTTAATGTTGGTTACCAGGTGTTCACCATATGAATGATTTTTATCTCTATGTATGGGATGTATATTGAAATATAAAATCTTGTGGTCTATTATTACGATTTAATAAATATATAGGTTAAACCTATAACTCACCAACATTTTTGTTGACGTTTAAAGCATGTTTATTCTCAGGTGATTATTAAGAGCTTCCGCTGTTGCATGCTAAAATATGGAAAAGATTTGGTGTCAGCATGCTTGTATAATATTGTTTAAAACTGCATTCGAGATTTACTTTGTTGTAACATATTAATATTGTAAACCAATATGTATTGGTAGTGTGTAAGTGTGATATTTTTAGATTATCATTTCTGGATAATGTAGGTGGTGTCTTTTTAACCTTGTCGATAAAATAAAGGTTATGGTTTGTTTTAAAAACGAATGCAGTCTTTGAAAACGTCTCATATAGAGGTCAAAACCTCGCAACAAAATCAATTAATATAGAACGTTTATAATCAATATGAACGGGACATTTCAGGTACCTATGGTGCGTATGATGTGTGAAGACCCAGAAATTTTCGACCAAATTTAAAACTTAATCTTTATATGATTTTGACACGATAAGCAAAGTCTATAATCTTGAGTCTTAAAAATTTTGAACTGTTGTCATACATTCAATTAACCTTTGGCTATTCCCGACGATTCACGAACAATTGTGTGTAAATAAATATGTAAATATAAATATAAGTGTATATATTAAGTTGAATTAATATAATACAATTTAATAAGTTGAATTATAAATATAAGGTAATATGCAGAATAATTAAGTTGTTACTAGAATGAATCTACATATATATATATATATATATATATATATATATATATACGAATACTATACATAAGAAGTATTATATATACTATAATATATATATAACATTTACAAAGATTAAATAATCAATATATGTTATTTTATAATATTTATAATTAGTAAATATGATATAAGTATTACATAATTAATAATATAAAAGATTAATATATAAAATGTAATCATAAATTAAAATATAGTTGTTATATTAATACTTTCATTAATATTAATATCAGTATTATTAATATTATTATATACATATAATATATATATGAAACTGGATACATTTAATTGTTATTATTATGATAATTAGTAGTAGAATTATAATTTTTATTATTATTAAGATTATTACAATCATTATTTTTATAATTACCATTATCATTAAAATCATTATTTATATTATAAAAATAATACAATACATCATTGATATCATTAATAATATCATTTTTTTGTGTGTTATTAATAATTATTATTATCATTGTTGTTAATATTATTATTAATTATTATTATTATTATTTACATAATTATTATTAATATTAATATTATTATTATAAAAAATAATCCAAATCAGTTTCATGTAACTGTCATACTGTAGTTAATTTATTCTTCTATCCCTAGGCTCGTACAAATCAAAATCCCATCACAGGATCAATCCAAATTCCGTTAGAGATCGTTTTCCATTATTATTATTTTTTTATTTTTATTTTTTTCTTTCTTTGTCTGACTAATCCATCGACACCTTTGGACTATAAATCATACGAGTGATAGTTGATATTTTCAAAATCCTTCAATTCTTCATTCCATTATCAATTACAACTAGCCATCACTGAAATTCGTAATTAAAAATAAGAAATTTTTAAAAACACAAGTCGATGACCCTGTTCTTGAACTCAAAATTCAAGAGCTCGATTTCTTAATGTTTTTCAAAATGTAATAATACAAAGTTGTTAGGAATCGTTCACTTAAACTTTCTGCAAAATTTCAAGCTCCAACTCTTTCTAACGAATCTAAATTGTTGAGTCAAAGTTTTTGAAATAAAAAGTCAACAACTGTTCATCAATCGAATTCAAATTTTCTGTGAAGATTCGAGTAATTGATGACTCCAATAGTTTCTATGAACAATTTACAAACTATTTCATGTTATAATCATGGTCCATTATGTAACAAAATCAAAAATCAAATTTTTTTTTTAAAAACCAGTCGCGAATGGCAGCAGGCTATTTTTTTAATTTTTTTTGTTTTTTTTGATTGAAGAATCGAATACAAACCGGTCGTTCCTCTTCATTTGCAAATTTTTAAAAAAAATAGTAATTCGAAATTATGTTTTGATTTGGTTCCTATCAAATTGTGTTGGAGAAGATGATGAACACAGAAAACAAATAGGTTAAATATAATTGGAATACTTATTATATCAGAAAAGCAGGGATGGAGGGATGGTTTTAGTGTGTTGTGGGTGAGCAAGAGGTCACGGGTTCGAGCCCGGTCCAGGGCGTTTCTTTTTACAAAAAGCTTATGAAGGGGTATACACTTTTATTTTATCTCTATAATTATTGTTATTGTTATTATTATTATTGTTATTATTAGTATTAATTATAAATATTGTTTCTATTATTGTTATTAGTATTGTTATTATTAGTTATTATTATTATTACAAGTATTATAATTATTATTATTAGAAACGCTAAAAATAAGTGTTAGTTATTATTATTATGAATATAATTACAAATATAATATTAATATTATTATCATTTTGTTATCAAGTAACATCATTAATTATTATTAGGGTTGTTATTATTATTAGTAGTAATATTGATATAAGTATTATTATGAATAAGATATTATTATTATTATCATTAAGTATAAGAATTATTATTATTATTGAGTATTACGAATATTAGTTATTGCTGTTATTATTACTAATGTAAGTATAACTACCACTTATTATTATTACCATAACCCTAGTTACAATTATGATTATTATTATTATTATTATTGTTGTTATTACTAATATTATTATCAAAATAAGTATTATTACTAAGTAATATGATCATCATTATTAATGAGATTTTTATTACTATTATTATAAGTATCAATATTAACAAAATCATTATTAGTATTATTATTAATAAAGTTATTATTATTATTAGTAGTAAATCATTATTATTAACAAAACTATCTTTTTAAAACAAATGAATATTTTGTGCATAAAATATACTTATTACATATATATTATAATTATATTAATATTTTACATAACTATATATATATATATATATATATATATATATATATATATATATATATATATATATATATATATATATATATATATATATATATATATATATATATATCAAACCTATTAATACTATTTATATAAATATTTGCATATAACAAACTATTGATTTTTAAATATAACACTAAACAATTATATATATATGGAAATATTTATATAACTATATAAATATTAATCATTTTGAATATATACACAAATTAAATATATATAATATATAAATTAAGATATAATAAATAAATTTGTTCAGTTACGATTATATGTTTTAATATATATATACAAATGGTATAGGTTCGTGAATCCGAGGCCAACCCTGCATTGTTCAGTTGTGCAATGTCGTCATATGTATTTTTACTACAAAATACAGTATTGTGAGTTCATTTGCTCCCTTTTACTCTTTACATTTTTGGGACTGAGAATACATGCGCTGTTTTGACAGCTGCTTTATTAAATGCTTTTGAAATACATTTTTGAACTGCGAAGACATGAAATGCTTTTATAAATGTTTGACGAGATAGACACAAGCAAAACATTCCTCGAATGAATTATTATGCAGACTGAAGTTCTGTGGATTATTATTGAATTTATGTGGACATGATAATTGCCACCAATTGATGTGAATATTTTCCCTCTGATTATCATTGCTTGGTAACCTAAGAATTAGAATCGGGTATGACCCTAATTCACGCGAATCCTAAAGGTAGCTACCGAGTTTAACATCCCCACCCAGAATGTTCACTAGACGGAAGAGCTAGTAGGCATGGTGTTTAGTACTTCGAAGTTTATATATTATACAGACGAGAGGTTCCGTTTTGGGGATATTATTGATGCGCATTATATGTTAAGGTCGGTTACCATGTTGAGCAATGAAATCGAAATGAATGTTATGTATCGAGATAATGATTTTTATACACAGGTTATGTGTATTAATTTTGTGCACGAGATATGTGCACGATTATTTAAAAATCGCGAGGCAACCTACGGGGGAGAAAAGGATACGAACCTACTCTGCTAAGCATTATGAAAAATGGTTTCTTACACGAGATAGGTGTAATGTATTTGAATCTTGTGATCTATCAAAATGATGAATTTTATTGTTTATGATAAACTTATGAACTCACCAACCTTTTGGTTGACACTTTAAAGCATGTTTATTCTCAGGTATGAAAGAAATCTTCCGCTGTGCATTTGCTCACTTTAGAGATATTACTTGGAGTCATTCATGACATATTTCAAAAGTCGTTGCACTCGAGTCGTTGAGTTCATCAAGATTATTATTAAGTCAATTATAGTTGGATATATTATGAAATGGTATGCATGCCGTCAACTTTCGATGTAATGAAAGTTTGTCTTTTAAAAACGAATGCAATGTTTGTAAAATGTATCATATAAAGGTCAAGTACCTCGCGATGTAACCAAATGTAATGTATTCGTCCAGATGGATTAGGATGGGTCATTAAAGTTGGTATCAGAGCGGTGGTCTTAGCGAACCAGGTCTTGCATTAGTGTGTCTAACTGATAGTTGTTTAGATATATTAGTGGGTCTGGACTTCGACCATGTCTGCATGTCAAAAGTTTTGCTTATCATTATGTGTTAAAAATTATTTGCTTATCATCCTTAAAGTCTAGACATGTCTTACTGCCTCTATTGCATAGACAATGTATAGATAAATTCATATCTTAGCGTATCTGTTATTGTTACCTTTGCCTGACAGCTTCCGTAGATTCCTCCGTAACTTATGGGATTTTAGTATTATATATGCATATGTAAATTATATATTGCAGGGTACTAATCTACATCCTATAATCTATTTCTTATCGAAAATCAATTCTCTGATCGTACGAGATAGATCCCTCAACCAGTTCGAATTCCTCGGATTCCGATAGCTATTCCGATATGGATTTCCACACGAGCTCCGGCCGCAGTATAACTGGAATGGATCAACTAATTAGTCATCTTCAGTTCTGGATGAATTGGGAATGAGTTCGTAGTCGACTTAATCAACAGAAACGAGAATAAGGCAATTCCTTTCCACCAACCAAATTTCCCTCTTGGAGATGAACCTGAAGCACTTACCGGCGAATCAGTTCGAAACACCATTTTCACCCTCATTTCCAGAATATATCGCCACGACTATATCATAAAGCAGATTCTAAACCTTATTCATTCACTCGTTTCTACCGATAATCATCCCATAGTAATAAGTTAACGAACTTCGCGCCCGAGTTGTAGCCTTGGAAAATATGGTGCAAAATGTACCAGCTTCAACAACATCACCGGCACTAACAGTACCACCAACATCAATACCAGTACCACCAATAACCCAAGTTTCAACATCACACGCCTCAACAACTCATTATGTACCTCGAACATAATCATCGTTCTACGAATCATTCTACATCATTTATCTTCGTTCTACATGACGATTATGTAATTTTTAATATTTTAGAGATTATATATTCTAGTTCTAATGATAAATCAAATGAGATTAATATCATATTGACTCATTAAATCCATGATTACATCTGAAGAAAATATATATGTAAGTATATTTTCGTAAAGATTGTAATTAAAAATTCTTTCGTACAAACTGTTAATGGTGAAAATATTTTAATGGGTAGGTAATACCCGAGGAATATTTAGATTTCACATTAATAAGTACACTCTACATTCTTTCAATTCTAATTCAACAGTCATTTACTATCCTATTTACAACCACCGATATACGTATCAGTTCACCGCAGAATAACCATTTTCATTCAATTTCATATTTGGATTTTGATCTATCAGAATCCAACAAGTTGCATAATGAAGAAAACATTGGACAAAAATAAAATTTGTTAGAAACAAACAAATTAACTATGAGAAAATTTTGTTAAGAATCCACGCTAACCAAATCCTAGCTAACTGTTCCTAGCTAACTGTTAATTCCTTATTACATTTTATTATCACAATTTATTTATCACAGTTTATTTATCGCAATGTATATTCTCGCAATTTTATTTATCGTCATTTAATTTCTGTTATTTATTTTACGCACTTTATTTATCGTCATTCAAATACTGTTATTTATGCATTTTAAATATCGAGACACGTATACAATGTTTTAACATATCATATTGACGCATTTATATATATTATTTGGAATAACCATAGACACTCTATATGCGGTAATGATCGAGTTAGCTATACAGGGTTGAGGTTGATTCTATAATAATATATATACTTTGAGTTGTGATCGAGTCTGAGACATGTATACAATGGGTCACGATACGTAGTAATTAATTCGAATATTATATATTAAACTATATATGAATTATTGAATTGCTAACTGTGGACTACTAACTGTGGACTACCAACATTGGACAATTAAAATGAATTAAAATATTGATTATAACATATGAAACTAAACAATTCTTCAAGTTTGCCACTTGATTTCATCTTAAACCTCATTTGTATCTTGACTATTACAATCTGCGTTCAAACCTTTCATGATTCTTGAAAACACCTCAATCGAGAGAATGAACCAACCGCACTTCATCTACGGAAGAAAAGATTGATGCATATAGATATGCACCTGAAAACACTCGGAACCTGAGTAAACATTTAACACGTATCTATGCTAGCTCCTTTGGCATTGTTATTACCGAAAATAACATTGCAATTCTTTTTAAAATTAGTCAATTTTGTCACAGCTCCAGCAAATCAACTTCGACTTTCATTCGAATAAACCTTATTATAACTTTGATATATACGTTTGCTCTTTTCATCGGTACCGGGGAACCGTTTATATTCCACCACATTAGCAGTAAACATACCAGCAACTTCATTATTCGTTGACTTAAGTCTCTCCGAAGAACCATAATATCTGTTCGTTAAAACCTATTCATATACTCATCCACATCTTATAACGAGAATTACCATATCAATTACCGGGAATTAGCAATCAGTATTTTGAAATCTCGCAGTATGTCTACATCAACAGTTATATGTATACATATAACATTTATCTCTTAGAATTATGATCTTCCATTTTGAAATTCTTAAAAGCGCCAGTCTACGAATCAATACTCTGAATGTTGAAAAAGCTGAATGAAGCAACAAAAACAGTAAACGACCTTAACAGTCGGAAGTTTGATGATAAAGAATAATGTGTTGACAAAGCTCAGAAAAAGAGAAGGTTTGGAATTGGAAAACGAATTGAGCAAACCATGAAGGAGGCTGTAAACAAATCACAAGGACTAAACTTGTACATAAAGAATCCTGATGATTCTATTTCTGATGAAATCTTTAGCGAATACCTTGCTCCTTAATCGTTCTAAATCATCGTGAATGAATTTCTTCATCACAATTTGATTCTAAAATTCCAAGATATTATCGTATCTTTCATTATTAATATCCTCAATATTTCTGAAGATATCTTCATAAATATTTTCGTCCGATATTAATTATCTCTCCGCACTGTTTGTGTTATTTCATAAAAGGAAACTGTTTTAGTTTCTATATTCTGTAAACCTTCGAGTTTAAAGTATGAATGTTTTTGAAGTAATGTTGGAAATTGATGCATGAGTTAGTATAATATAATGACACTTGATCAATGTGATTATATTACAGTAAGTCATGCTGAGTTTCTAATGGAACGTGATGATTTACAGAACATAACGTCATCATGTGCCATATTACACGACTCATACATTCTACCTAATCTCCAAGCATATCAAGAACATATCTTCCTGATAGTCCTATCTTTTCTCGTGAATTCTAATAATTTAATAAATCAGGTCGTGCTATTACAATTTTTTTCTTATAACATTAGTGAGGATCATAATTTTCTTAATTCTCGAAGGATCAAATCTTTAGAAGATTTTCTTTAAATCTCTTGAATTCCAGAAATCAACCGTGACTACGTCACCGGTTAAGACAAACATGCATTTATTCATTTCACTCTTTTGTGATAGCTTCACTCGTACTCTTCACATAAACGAATTGTTTTATCCATATTACTCAATGATGATGAAATTCTATTTATCAACTCATATTCGTCATGAAAACATTCTTATTGTCATCCATGACGACCTCGATCAAATTTCGGGGACGAAATTTCTTTAACGGGTAGGTACTGTGACGACCCGGAAATTTTCGACCAAATTTAAAACTTAATCTTTATATAATTTTGACACGATAAGCAAAGTCTATAATCTCGAGTCTTAAAAATTTTGAACTGTTGTCATACATTCAATTAACCTTTGGCTATTCCCGACGATTCACGAACAACTGTGTGTAAATAAATATGTAAATATAAATATAAGTGTATATATTAAGTTGAATTAATATAATACAATTTAATAACTTGAATTATAAATATAAGTAATATGCAGAATAATTAAGTTGTTACTAAATGAATCTATATATATATATATATATATATATATATATATATATATATATATATATATATATATATATATATACACGAATATTATACATAAGAAGTATTATATATACTGTAATATATATAACATTTATAAAGATTAAATAATCAATATATGTTATTTTATAATATATATAATTAGTAAATATGATATAAGTATTACATAATTAATAATATAAAAAATTAATATATAAAATGTAATCATAAATTAAAATATGGTTGTTATATTAATACTTTCATTAATATTAATATCAGTATTATTAATATTATTATATACATATAATATATATATGAAACTGGATACATTTAATTGTTATTATTATGATAATTAGTAGTAGAATTATAATTTTTATTATTATTAAGATTATTACAATCATTATTTTTATAATTACCATTATCATTAAAATCATTATTTATATTATAAAAATAATACAATACATCATTGATATCATTAATAATATCATTTTTTATGTTATTAATAATTATTATTATTATCATTGTTGTTAATATTATTATTAATTATTATTATTATTATTTACATAATTATTATTAATATTAATATTATTATTATATATATAAAAAAAAAGAATCCAAATCAGTTTCATGTAACTGTCATACTGTAGTTAATTTATTCTTCTATCCCTAGGCTCGTACAAATCAAAATCCCATCACAGGATCAATCCAAATTCCATTAGAGATCCTTTTCCATTATTATTATTATTATTATTTTATTTTTTTTCTTTCTTTGTCTGACTAATCCATCGACACCTTTGGACTATAAATCATACGAGTGATAGTTGATATTTTCACAATTCTTCAATTCTTCATTCCATTATCAATTACAACTAGCCATCACTGAAATTCGTAATTAAAAATAAGAAGTTTTTAAAAGCACAAGTCGATGACCCTGTTCTTGAACTCAAAATTCAAGAGCTCGATTTCTTAATGTTTTTCAAAATGTAATAATACAAAGTTGTTAGGAATCGTTCACTTAAACTTTCTACAAAATCTCAAGCTCCGACTCTTTCTAACGAATCCAAATTATTGAGTCAAAGTTTTTGAAATAAAAAGTCAACAACTGTTCATCAATCGAATTCGAATTTTCTGTGAAGATTCGAGTTAAATTGATGACTCCAATAGTTTCTATGAACGATTTACAAACTATTTCATGTTATAATCATGGTCCATTATGTAACGAAATCGAAAATCAATTTTTTTTAAAAACCAGTCGCGAATGGCAGCAGGCTATTTTTTTTATTGAAGAATAGAATCCAAACAGGTCGTTCCTCTTCATTTGCAAATTTAAAAAAAAAGTAATTCAAAATTATGTTTTGATTTGGTTCCTGTCAAATTGTGTTGGAGAAGATGATGAACACAGAAAACAAATAGGTTAAATATAATTGGAATACTTATTATATCAGAAAAGCAGGGATGGAGGGATGGTTTTAGTCTGCTGTAGGTGAGCGAGAGGTCACGGCGTTTCTTTTTACAAAAAGCTTATGAAGGGGTATACACTTTTATTTTATCTCTATAATTATTGTTATTGTTATTATTATTATTGTTATTATTAGTATTAATTATAAATATTATTTCTATTATTGTTATTAGTATTGTTATTATTAGTTATTATTATTATTACAAGTATTATAATTATTATTATTAGAAATGCTAAAAATAAGTGTTAGTTATTATTATTATGAATATAATTACAAATATAATATTAATATTATTATCATTTTGTTATCAAGTAGCATCATTAATTATTATTAGGGATATTATTATTAGTAGTAGTAATATTGATATAAGTATTATTGTGAATAAGATATTATTAATATTATCATTAAGTATAAGAATTATTATTATTATTAAGTATTACGAATATTAGTTATTGCTGTTATTATTACTAATGTAAGTATAACTACCATTTATTATTATTACCATAACCCTAGTTACAATTATGATTATTATTATTATTATTATTGTTATTACTAATATTATTATGAAAATAAGTATTATTACTAAGTAATATGATCATCATTATTAATGAGATTTTTATTACTATTATTATAAGTATCAATATTAACAAAATCATTATTAGTATTATTATTAATAAAGTTATTATTATTATTAGTAGTAAATCATTATTATTAAAAAAACTATCTTTTTAAAACAAATGAATATTTTGTGCATAAAATATACTTATTACATATATATTATAATTATATTAATATTTTACATAACTATATATATATCAAACCTATTAATATTATTTATATAAATATTTGCACATAACAAACTATTGATTTTTAAATATAACACTAAACAATTATATATATGGAAATATTAATATAACTATATAAATATTAATCATTTTGAATATATACACAAATTAAATATATATAATATATAAATTAAGATATAATAAATAAATTTGTTCAGTTACGATTATATGTTTTAATATATATATACAAATGGTATAGGTTCGTGAATCCGAGGCCAACCCTGCATTGTTCAGTTGTGCAATGTCGTCATATGTATTTTTACTACAAAATACAGTATTGTGAGTTCATTTGCTCCCTTTTACTCTTTACATTTTTGGGACTGAGAATACATGCGCTGTTTTGACAGCTGCTTTATTAAATGCTTTTGAAATACATTTTTGAACTGCGAAGACATGAAATGCTTTTATAAATGTTTGACGAGATAGACACAAGCAAAACATTCCTCGAATGAATTATTATGCAGACTGAAGTTCTGTGGATTATTATTGAATTTATGTGGACATGATAATTGCCACCAATTGATGTGAATATTTTCCCCCTGATTATCATTGCTTGGTAACCTAAGAATTAGAATCGGGTATGACCCTAATTCACACGAATCCTAAAGGTAGCTACCGGGTTTAACATCCCCACCCAGAATGTTCACTAGACGGAAGAGCTAGTAGGCGTGGTGTTTAGTACTTCGAAGTTTATATATTATACAGACGAGAGGTTCCGTTTTGGGGATATTATTGATGCGCATTATATGTTAAGGTCGGTTACCATGTTGAGCAATGAAATCGAAATGAATGTTATGTATCGAGATAATGATTTTTATACACAGGTTATGTGTATTAGTTTTGTGCACGAGATATGTGCACGATTATTTAAAAATCGCGAGGCAACATACGGGGGAGAAAAGGATACGAACCTACTCTGCTAAGCATTATGAAAAATGGTTTCATACACGAGATAGATGTACTGTATTTGAATTTTGTGGTCTATCAAAATGATGAATTTTATTGTTTATGATAAACTTATGAACTCACCAACCTTTTGGTTGACACTTTAAAGCATGTTTATTCTCAGGTATGAAAGAAATCTTTCGATGTGCATTTGCTCACTTTAGAGATATTACTTGGTGTCATTCATGACATATTTCAAAAGACGTTGCATTCGAGTCGTTGAGTTCATCAAGATTATTATTAAGTCAATTATAGTTGGATATATTATGAAATGGTATGCATGCCGTCAACTTTCGATGTAATGAAAGTTTGTCTTTTAAAAACGAATGCAATGTTTGTAAAATGTATCATATAGAGGTCAAGTACCTACGATGTAACCAAATGTAATGTATTCATCCAGATGGATTAGGACGGGTCATTAAATGATGTTGGTGTTCGAAGTACAGATTCTAGATGTGATATTGAGGTGTGGGTTGCGGATGTGGTTGTTGGTGGTGGTAATGATACTGTTGGTATTGATAATGGTGGTACTGTTGATGCCAGTGATGCTGCTGGTGCTTGTGGTATTGAGGTTTGGGATGTGAATGTTGTTGGTGGTACTGGTGTTGTTGCTGTAGACGTAAGTCTATCTTCCAAATTGCGTACTGTACTTTCCAGAAACTCCATTCTTTCTTCAAGCCCAGCACGAAGCTCTCTAACTTCTTCCACTAATCCTACTTGATTAGTATTCGGGAGTAGAGGCTGAATTACTAACATAATTCTATGAATGCGTTCTTCGAGGCGGAATATTCGGGCAAAGAGTGTGAAAACGATATTGCGAATTGGTTGACCGGTGAGCGCGTCAAGTTCTCCGATGTCGGGAGGTAAATTTGGTTCGCGGTAGGGTTCACCCTCTTCATTTCTCCAGCGAGTGAGTATGTCTCGAACCCATCTCCATCTCCTCCAGAAAGAAGTGTAGTCAACCAGTTGAGGCACTTCGGTCACACTACCTTCAGAGTCTTCAGAATCGCCTTCGGAACTATATGAACTCGAATTTGGTACAAGATCCATCTTACACGATCAGCTAAAGAATTTTCGATATGAAATGATTTTTGGATTCGGATGATCTTCCAATTACATAGAATACCTTTATATAGTCCCACAGATTCCGTAGATTACGGAGGAACTTTCGGAAGCTGTTAGTCAGAGTTTATAGTAACAGATACGTTAAGATATGAATTTTGTCTATACACTATTAATGCAATTAATGCAGTAAGATGTGTCTTAGACTTAAGATGATAAGCAGGTAATTTTCGACAAGAAATGATAAGTAAAACTTTTAACATGCAGACGCGGTCGAAGTCCAGACTTACTAATGCATCCTAAGAACTATCAGTTAGACACACTCATGTAAGACCTGGTTTGCTAGGACCAACGCTCTGATACCAACTGTGACGATCACTCCAAATCCATATGGACGAATACATCATTCATCGATTTTATTGCGAGGTATTTGACCTCTATATGAAGGATTGGATAGAGAAGCACCAATCTTTGATAGAGAGGATGTATATGTGTGGAAATTAAGGTCCGATATATGTCAAATCAAAGAATTATAACATATCGAGGATCATCAAGGGAGGAAACCTTGTTCCTCAAGAATCTTCGAATGTAGTGCACTCAACATTCAAAAATGATGAAGTAGTGAACAAAGTACTAAAGCAATCTGATGCTATATCACTACTTCATAGAGTTCTTCCAAGTGAAGAAATAATTAAAATGCTTTCATGTGAAAGTGCAAAGGAGTGTTGGGATACACTATGTCCTCAAGTTGAAGAAGCCTCAAGTTATTTGAAGAAGAATGGGTTAAAGGAAGAGTTAACAAGACTTGAATGTCTTAGTGGAATTTGGTTAGATGCTCAAGATGGAGATGAAGATGAAGACTTTTGTCTCATGGCTTCACGATTCTCTATAAGTCAAGATGCTCGTAGTGAAGATGAGGTGGAATCTTGCTTCCAAGAAGAAGAATGCGAGAACTCACGCATTCAAAGCACTGAGATACATGTATTATATCCTTCTAATTATGAAGAATTGCTAGATGAGTACAAAGTGGTAAAATTTGTGTATACTAGAAGTTGTGACAAAGTAAAATTGTTGAAAAAAGAATTACAAAAGGTTAATAAACTTAACAAGGTTTCAATTGATGAAAACAATTACTTGAAAAGGTCTTTAAATGACAAAAATTGTTTTAAAGAAAAAATTGTTTTAAAATCTCGTCACAACTCTAGTAGGCACAAACAAGGTACTCTAAGTCCAATGTCAATCAATAGGAAAGTTGAAAAGTTAGGAAGGTTAAACAAGTCTAGCAATTCAATGGGAGGGATATGTCAAGGGTTGGGTAACATAAGGATTAATGAGAATCAATGATCAAACAATAAGGTAAGAGGATTATGCATTTAAAACTTAATGAGTCTTAAGAACATTAGTCAATGTGCCACTATTTCAAATTGCACATCCTCAAAGAGATTATAAAGGATACTCAATGTGATTATGCTTAGCTTAGGAATGAATGCTTACTTGAAAAGATTGCATGCTAGATGTAGGTCAAAGTTTCTTATGTGTATAATATAGTATATGTCTCTCTCTCTCTCTCTATATATATATATATATATATATATATATATATATATATATATATATATATATATATATACACACACATCCATCTAACCCCAGATTCAGTCTGTTACACACTTCTTAATGAAAGAGGGCTTGAAAGAGATTCTCAAAGCATCCAAGTACACATGTACGAACAACATTAGTCCAAATGCCTACTAATGTGATACACCGAGTAGTATCGCTCATTAGTAGACCACTATAAAGCCCATAAACACTTTTATAACCTTGACTCACAAGGTGGTAGTTTCGATTTTAAAGCTCCACCACCACTTGTTAATCAACACCACATTTTTTGATTAAGAGAACTTAGATTTAAATACCCTCCCCATATAGAAGAAAAATATTTTTTCATTTGATCCACAATAATTGGTAACCCTCCTTCGAATCCCCGCAAAAGAAGCCACGTCTCACTTTCACAAATTCATTTAGAATACAAATCGGGGCATGAAACATCGGAAAGTAATAAAACATAAGTGTATTTAGAACCGATTTAACTAGTGTTAAACACTGACCATAAGACGTCGAACGTGCTTTCCACTTCAAAAGTCTACATTTAAACTTATCTATAAATGTACTATTTAAATAAAAGTTATGAATATGGGTCGACTTTAATCATTTTACCAGTAACAATCTGTAAGACCCAAATATTTATATTACATACTTATGTACTTATAACATTCGAGTTCTGGTTGCATTGGCTATTTGTATTAGTTAAAAAGCAAAAGAAGCTGGAACAGGCATGTTGCGCGCCGCGCGGTCCTGGTGCGCGCCGCGCAGAATCGAGCTGGCAGACCCCTTTTTCTTTTAAGTGTTTTAAAAAGGGTAAAATGGGTATTTCACTTGGTGGCCGGGTTTTGAGCCACAAAACTGATCCATGGGCAATCTTATCTTCATTTTCACCTCTTTCACTCACACACTTACATCTAGAGAGAGAGAAGGGAGTTTAGAGAGAGAGAGCTTGATTGGGGAAGAAGGAGTGGATTTCTCGCAAAAGCTCGGGTTTTAAAGTTGTTCCTTTCGTTCTCGGCTACGCGGTGATAGTATTGGTAAGCTCAAACTCCGAATTTCATTTATTTAATTTGATATTCAAGTTAGGGTTTTGAGTTAATTAGTTGTAAAACCCTTTTATGTGATGAAATGGGTTTAGTGAAGCTAGTAATCGGGTTTGTTGTTAATTGTTGGTGGATTTTGAGTTGGCGAACTAATTGGCCATGTTTAGAACTTTAATTTGAGTTTAATCACTTAAGTAGGTGATTATGGAAGTGTTGAAACCCATTTAGGGTAATTTGGTTGACTAGTTGTGACTTTGGGTCAAATTAGGGTTTGGTGGTGATTATGACCCATTTGGCGATTTAATGAGGTTTGTAAACTTAAAATGAATTAAGTTGAAGTATTAAACCAAGTTAAATGTGTTTTGGTGTCAAAACTTGTAAAGGATGAGATTTTGACCTTTATGGGTCAAAATTAGGGTTTAAGTGTCAAAATGGGTATGACACGTGTTTGGCACTTGTGTTCGGCCAATGTTCGTGTGTTTGAGGTTAAGGGGTTAACCTTGTTCGTTTATATTGTTATATATATATATTAATGTGTCGTTGTGTTGTAGCTAACCCTCCGGGTGTAGCTATTTGGCGATGTTTACTTTGTCGTTAATGGACTATCTTTTGTGTTGTATCTTTAGCTCGTTGCTTAGATCGTACGGTATGCTTAGTGTAGACGCTTTATACTTGGATGCTTCGGTATGCGGTATTTGTTTTGTGTGGCGTATTCATTTTATACATATATATGGATGTAGTATATTATCATTCACTAAGCGTTAGCTTACCCTCTCGTTGTTGACTCTTTTTATAGATCGCATGCGGATATGGTGGCTCGGGTAAGCGCGAGGACTAGAAGACGTGCATAGTTGCTTTAGTGACTTGCTTTTGGATCATTTAGGATTGGGTAGCGTATCCCCAATCGCCATGCTCGGCTTTGTATTGTATTAAAGTCTTTTGGTCAAATATTGTATTTCGGTACTTAAGGTGGTAAAATGGGTCGATGTGGGACCCGCCTCGTAAACTTAATTTTATTAGTTAAACGTGCTAGTTTTATATATATAAAACCATGGTTAAAAGCGTTTTGGCTAAAGACATCGGGAACGGGTCAAACATTTTGGCATTTTAAGTAAAACGGGACAGCGGGCTGCCAGACAGGTTATGCGCGCCGCGCAACCTGTTGGCGCGCCGCGCAACTGGGTCAGTCAGCAAAATTTTTTTTTATTTTGTTGTAAAATTTAACGGGAATTGTCGTGGTTTGGTTTGGGTTGTTACAAGTGGTATCAGAGCATGGTCTAAGGGATTTAGGTGACTTGAGATAAGTGCCTAGACTTAGACTTTTGTGTGCGCGTAATTTGTTGTGGGACTTGTAGGATTACGGGTCAGGAACGGGTTTAGTTAGTGCCTTGTTTATAGGTTGACTAACGTTTATATTAGTAATGCGGATATTATTAATATATTATTTGTGTTGTGGGGTAATTCTCGCGTGTGCTTCTATCGCGTAGAATTTTGTTTGTGTTTGTTTATAGCATCGAGCGAGGCGGTCGTTGTACTAACGAGTCGATGCGGCGTGCGTGCGTAATAAGAACTTGCAGACCTTATTACGGGTGCAAATCGTGTCTAACAAGTGATGTACGACGAGTGTTTAGCAAGATGGGGTGGTGTTGTGCGTGTCGTTTTATACGTGCGTGGACTAATCGTTTTGCATTCTTTAGAATGACGACGCGAAACGAGACCGAGACGAATGACACGGAATTTAACGCTAGAGTTGCGGCCGCCGTTGCGGAGCAAATGAGAGCGTTTCGAGAAGAAATGGATGGGAAGTATTCCGAATTCCAAAATAGGGGTGAAATGGAGCGTTGTCTTAAGAGCTTCATGAGGACTAGACCCCCGATGTATGATGGGAAACCGGATCCTTTGGTGAGTACGACTTGGGTTTCGGATGTCGAAGGGTGTTTTCGTACTATGGAATGCCCTCCCGAGAAAAAGACGAGACTCGCTACTAGTTTGTTGCGGGGTAGGGCGAAGGATTGGTTGGATGGCAAGATTGATCTTGTCGGTGGTGAAACGTTTATGACGTTATCGTGGGACGAATTTAAGGAGGAATTCTTCGAGGAGTTCCGAACTTCAGCCGATTTATCGGAATTGCGTTGTGAGTTGCGAAATTTGCAACAGGGTTCTATGGACTTGAATACTTTAAAGACGACTTTTATGTCGAAGGCTCGTTTTTGCCCGGAATATTTGGGGAACGATCGTTTGTTGATGGAGGATTTCTATCGAACTTTGAGCGATGACTTGAAAAGCAAAATTAGCCGGGGTTACGCGAAGTCGTTTGCGGAGTTATTTGCGGTGGCTAGAGGTTTCGAGTCTTATACGCGATCGAAAAAGGGCGAACCTTCAAGTGAGGGAAGGGTTGTTTCTTATGGTGCTCCGAGTAAGAGGACTAAGGGTCCGAGTGCGAGTACGAGTAAAGTGGTAAAGGGCGCGGTGGAATCTCGTGCGCCTAGATGTTTCAATTGTGGCGTTAGGGGTCACAAGTTGTGGGAATGCACGATGCCGAGAAGTGAAGGCGGAATGTGCTACTATTGTCATAAAGAGGGACATCGCAAGCCGGATTGTCCCGAGTTGGCGGCGGCGAATGCCGCAAGGAGACGTTGAGGTACGTTTCGTTTTAATAAATATGTCTTTGAATATTTATTTACGTGGCATATATGTTCGGACTTGTTAATTGCATAGTAATTTGCATGTTTGGTTGTTGGACGAAGGGCGTAAGACTTGGTGTAACCAAGCATCCCTTAGTATTTGGGAAATGTTTCTACAAGCCACGGAAATGGTTTTGGTGTTCGATTGTTAAGCGCGTGTTCGCTTTTGGTGTTGAAGTGATGAACCATGAGGTTCGTCGGGTGATTGGAACCTTTGAGGCCGAGTGTTTAAAATCTCGATGTGTGTTGGTAATGGAGTCTTTATGACGCGACATTAGGTGCCTCTTTTATACCTACTAGCGTGGTGTCGACTCCGATTGTGTTGTGGTTACATTGTACTTAGGGTCCCGGGAGAAACCCTTAGGTACATGAGTGACTAGGTGAAACTTGACAAACTAAAGCAATTGGATAATTGCGAGGGTATGGTTTGTGTAATCGTGATACACTTTTCGTTCGAAGTGTTTAAGGATTGATTGAAATCCTTCGCGTGCTCAAGATTAGAGCAAGGTGTGGTGATGGGTCGTGTGTACCCAATTGTTGGTAAAGTCTACCTTTGGTAGCATCGTACGGGTGTACGAGTTGTGATATAGGAACGTGGTTCCAAGTGGGGGAGTCGCACTCCCGCACGAGGAAGTTTTAGTGTGATATTTCGGATGATACTTTTGGTAGATCCGGACACTTTGTCGAGACCTAGTTTTGGTCGATTTGTGGTAGAGTACGATTTCGGATAAATTGTACTTATGGTTTAGATTGGAATTACCACCGAGGTGGTAATGTGGTAAACCTCGTTGAGAGATAATGGTCGTGTTTGGTGAGCAAGGTGAAATCCTTCGGTTAAGGAAGGTGTGTGTCGGGTTCTCTTTTGGAGAATTCTTGTTCGGTACCTATGTTTGATATAGGTGGTTCTTGCTCGATTATGGTATGTAGTTGATGAAGCATGACCTTCGGGGTCCGCTGACTTCATCGTGGTATTGATGATTAATGAAGCATGACTTTCGGGGTCCGCTGACTTCATTATAGTATGGTTGCGTGATGGAGCATGATCTTTAGGGTCCGCTGACTTCATCATGGGAGTACGTGATTGATGGAGCATGATCTTTAGGGTCCGCTGACTTCGTCATGAGCGTGGTGTTGAGATCGGTGAAGCATGATCTTCGGGTCCGCTGACTTCATCCGATATTGAGATTGGTGGAGCATGACCTTCGAGGTCCGCTGACTTCATCAAGAGGGTTGTGTTGTGGGACGTGAATATCGGGTTGTTCGTATTCACAATATTTCGGGTAGTACGAATGTCCCTGTTGGTTGGGCTCATAGTTTGAGGTAGTGAATGTCGGGTAGTTCGGATTCACTAAGGCTCGGGTTGTACGGCCATCCTCGGTTATACTATGTGGCGGTGGTAGTGAATATCGGTTTGCGCGTATTCACGATGACTCGGGTTGTGCAGTCATTTCGTTGTGAGATATATGGATTGGGTTGGTGGATTTCGGGTTGTGCGAATTCACTAAGGTTCGGGTTGTTTCGACCATCCTCCATATGTTTTTTGGCTCGGGTTGTTTCGGCCATGTTGAGTTGTAATCTATTGGTTGTTTGATACACCAATGGTGGGGTCGTAAGGACCATGTTGTGGGAACTATCGGTCGTTTTATGCGTCGATGGTGGGGTCGTGAGGGCCACGTGGTATGATTAGTGATGCGATAGCCGTGTTTCGCTCACATGTTTGTTACGGGTGTGACGATGGACGATTTCGTACACCTTGGGATTTGTGTTCCCATAGCCGCTTTGGGCGCTATCGGTTTCTAACCGTGGATTGTGTTGTTACGGTAGTTGCGTATGGGTCGTATTGCGCACTACAATGGATGATTCGTGATTGGTGGTATCCGTAAGGATTCTTTAGGTTCGGTCTTCATTGTTTCGGGTCGTTGACCTTAGGTTGAGACTTGGTTGCTTTTAGAGTTGTACTCGGTATTAGTATGCTAAGGGATTGACATCCCGGTACGAGATTAGTTGAGTTTTCCTCGATGTTGGGGAATGAGCATGGTTTAGTGCTCGGGTTGTGAACTTGAGAAATCGCGGGTGACGATTAAGTTGTAGAAGGCGATTCGTTGGAAAGAATTGCTTAGGAAAGTCGGTTTGGGACTTACGTCGAGGACCGTGAGGTGAGGTCCGTTGGGTTAAGTGACGAGGATCACGAGGACGTGATCGAGTCTAAGTGGGGGAGAGTTGTAAGACCCAAATATTTATATTACATACTTATGTACTTATAACATTCGAGTTCTGGTTGCATTGGCTATTTGTATTAGTTAAAAAGCAAAAGAAGCTGGAACAGGCATGTTGCGCGCCGCGCGGTCCTGGTGCGCGCCGCGCAGAATCGAGCTGGCAGACCCCTTTTTCTTTTAAGTGTTTTAAAAAGGGTAAAATGGGTATTTCACTTGGTGGCCGGGTTTTGAGCCACAAAACTGATCCATGGGCAATCTTATCTTCATTTTCACCTCTTTCACTCACACACTTACATCTAGAGAGAGAGAAGGGAGTTTAGAGAGAGAGAGCTTGATTGGGGAAGAAGGAGTGGATTTCTCGCAAAAGCTCGGGTTTTAAAGTTGTTCCTTTCGTTCTCGGCTACGCGGTGATAGTATTGGTAAGCTCAAACTCCGAATTTCATTTATTTAATTTGATATTCAAGTTAGGGTTTTGAGTTAATTAGTTGTAAAACCATTTTATGTGATGAAATGGGTTTAGTGAAGCTAGTAATCGGGTTTGTTGTTAATTGTTGGTGGATTTTGAGTTGGCGAACTAATTGGCCATGTTTAGAACTTTAATTTGAGTTTAATCACTTAAGTAGGTGATTATGGAAGTGTTGAAACCCATTTAGGGTAATTTGGTTGACTAGTTGTGACTTTGGGTCAAATTAGGGTTTGGTGGTGATTATGACCCATTTGGCGATTTAATGAGGTTTGTAAACTTAAAATGGATTAAGTTGAAGTATTAAACCAAGTTAAATGTGTTTTGGTGTCAAAACTTGTAAAGGATGAGATTTTGACCTTTATGGGTCAAAATTAGGGTTTAAGTGTCAAAATGGGTATGACACGTGTTTGGCACTTGTGTTCGGCCAATGTTCGTGTGTTTGAGGTTAAGGGGTTAACCTTGTTCGTTTATATTGTTATATATATATTAATGCGTCGTTGTGTTGTAGCTAACCCTCCGGGTGTAGCTATTTGGCGATGTTTACTTTGTCGTTGATGGACTATCTTTTGTGTTGTATCTTTAGCTCGTTGCTTAGATCGTACGGTATGCTTAGTGTAGACGCTTTATACTTGGATGCTTCGGTATGCGGTATTTGTTTTGTGTGGCGTATTCATTTTATACATATATATGGATGTAGTATATTATCATTCACTAAGCGTTAGCTTACCCTCTCGTTGTTGACTCTTTTTATAGATCGCATGCGGATATGGTGGCTCGGGTAAGCGCGAGGACTAGAAGACGTGCATAGTTGCTTTAGTGACTTGCTTTTGGATCATTTAGGATTGGGTAGCGTATCCCCAATCGCCATGCTCCCTTTGTATTGTATTAAAGTCTTTTGGTCAAATATTGTATTTCGGTACTTAAGGTGGTAAAATGGGTCGATGTGGGACCCGCCTCGTAAACTTAATTTTATTAGTTAAACGTGCTAGTTTTATATATATAAAACCATGGTTAAAAGCGTTTTGGCTAAAGACATCGGGAACGGGTCAAACATTTTGGCATTTTAAGTAAAACGGGACAGCGGGCTGCCAGACAGGTTATGCGCGCCGCGCAACCTGTTGGCGCGCCGCGCAACTGGGTCAGTCAGCAAATTTTTTTTTTATTTTGTTGTAAAATTTAACGGGAATTGTCGTGGTTTGGTTTGGGTTGTTACACAATCTCCCGACGAAAGTCTTTACCGGAACGATTTTTGATCTTGGAAGAGAGTACGTCATAGGATAGGTCCGCAATCAAAGTACCTGATGGGGGGGGGGGGGAATTAATCCACGATTCGACAAGTTCTGGATGAAGCCTTTATTTGACGAAGCTTTAGCCGCACCTAACGATCCGCCCTTATTGTCATCAAGAGATCCCATAAACACGTTTTGAATTGCATCACCATAATCCAAGTCTTCGTCGAAATCTTAAGCTTATGAGAACCCGAACCGAAAGCTTCTTTCGCCTTCTTTCTCGTCCCCTTGTTAATATCTCTGGATTAGAACCTTTAATTTAATTCTATTCAAAACATACCAAGATCTAAAAAAACACTCACAAGTCGGTGCCACTCAATCGCAATATTTTCTTCCGCTTCGTTCAATTAAAATCGGTAAGGACCTTTCTTTTATCTTTTCATCATTACGAAAAACCGACCTTATCCGATAATTTTTATCTCTCATTTATAGGTATTTTTTACATTTTTATCTCATTTATATTCATCTTTTCAAGTAATCAAATATTAAAAAATCCTTCTTCTATTTTTTTCGTCTATACTATATTTAAACTTCTACTATAAATTGAACTAGTAAAAAAGGCTTCAACTTTATGAAATTTGTATGTGTACTGGTTGTTCATGCTGAACAAGAGATAAAATATTATGGGTGTGTTTAGGTGAAATTAGCTTGTAGTTGGGGTTGGAGCTTGTAGCTAGAGCTGGAAGTTGGAGCTTATTTTTTAAGCTAGAAGTTGGAGCTTATGTTTTATAAGTGTTTAGTAAAGTAGCTGAAACTTATGTATGTAAAATGACATAAAAAGACAAAATATAAATGATAAATAATGATTTAGGGGCTAATAGTGTAATTTTATTTCCATAAGCTTCCTAACTTATTTACATAAGCTACTTCAACTAGCTTATTTTTCCAAAATTTATTTTTTTCTTAAGCTGTGAAATATTTGCCTACAAAACAAGGCCAGAAGCCGGAGCCAATGGCGGATCTATGTAAATACCTATGAGGTCACGGGACACCACTAATTTGAAAATATTTAGCAGAAATATTCTTTAAATTGTATAGGACACCCCTAAAATTTTCAAATATATAGTTTTTCTTTAAGAGTGTACAGGACACTACTACATTTAACTACTCGGACCAGATATATTTGTCGTATTCATAGTATTTTTAAGGTAAGCTACCACTAAAATACATTTAAATAGAATTGGTAGCTGGAAAAAATTTCTGGACCCCACTGACTTAGAATCTTAGAATCGCTAGTGGCCGGAGCTTATTAAAAAAATAAGCTTAAGCTTCCATAAACTCCTAGAAGCTTGTGTGCCAAACACACCCTATAATAATAAGTTATATGGAATAGTGATTATTGAATTTAATGTTGACACTAGATAAGAATTACTACGAGAGGTGTCTGATTTATGTTGTAATTAAGGTGATTAAATTAGTACGGTATCATTTTAATCCAGCAAACAAGCAAAGGGAAATACTCATTCTATTCCCTTAACAATTCATTACCATTCCTTTTGCCATTCCTATTTCTATTCCTTCTTTTAACAAAACACGCCCTTACTTGGTCTCATTTTGAATGGGGCAAAATAGTGGCCCAAGTTTGTTTATATTACCAAAACAAGCCCACAATACGAAGAGTGTGTTTGGATGAAATTAGCTGGAGCTGAAGCTTGTAGCTGAAGCTGGAGCTTATGAGATATAGCTGGAGCTTATTTTTTGAGCTTATTATTTTTTATAAGTATTTGGTAAACTAGCTGGAACTTATTTTCCCGTTCATAAGCTCTACTTTTTTTTTTTTTTTTTTTTTAAGCTTATTATTTTTCCAGAGCTTCTGACTTTTTTTTCTCTACCAAAACACACCCTAAGAGCAAATTCCCAATCCCCCAGTTTCCATACGCGTCATACGAACTACTCTTCTTTCAATTCAATTTGATCTCAAAATCAAAACTAACCAAAAATGTCTTTAAGATTACTAAAAAGAGTATCAACATCACTGAACTCTTTACACAAATCTCGTTTATTTTCATCTTCGAATTCAATTTCCAAAACAATTCTTCTTAAAAAATTCAGTTTTGCTCAGCATCCTGTTTCTTCTTCGATTCTATTTAATTTTAACAATAGTTGTATTTGTAGTAGAAATTTATGTTCACGGACCTCTAATTTAAACGAAGTTTTATCTCAAGGACCTGCTGCCGTTGATTACAGGTTCGTTATCATCATTCTAGGTTCTAATTAATTTTAATAATAAATAATAATAATAATAATTTAATCGGACATGCTAGGGTTTACATATAAAACCTGAATCCGTATTTGTTATATTAATAGTTTACACAGAATTTAACAATCAATTGTATTTGTTGTACTTTTGTGTTATCGATTGCTAATAGTTATTAATGTGGATACAGTGCTTTGATACAAGAGGATGAATTTCATGAGCTGGCAGATGCAACCATGTATAATTTGCTAGAGAAGATTGAGGTAATTAATTTCTGATTTGATAGTTAAACAAACATAAACATCACTTATAGCTTTGGTTTAAATAAATAGATGACATTTAGGAAAGACTCGTATGAATTCTGATGGGCGAGTTGTAATCAAGAGTAAATTAAAGATATACATTTGAATGTCATTTAAATTGATATCAAACATTGTTTTTGGGTACGTTTAAATATGTGCATCCTCTTTTAGAGTTAGAAATTAAACGGATATATGCGGGGATCAAAACAGTTATCACACTTCTGCAGTAAAATCGGTAACCTCAAAAGCCGTAAGAAGCATGTTCACGTAAGTGGACAATACGTTGATAAGTGTAAAAGTTGATATATTGACAATGAATTGATTCGAGAGTTGTTTTACTATTGATGGGGCATGTTCTATGATCATGTAAAAACATTATGTAAAGTATAATATGTATGATGCAATAGTGTCGATCTATAGATTAAACTTTATCTACTCTAGAAATGGGCATTAGTCCAACTTGTATCGTACTGGTACCATACAACTACAGTTGGCATGGTATTTGGTACTTATATAATCATTTCTTTTGAATTTGGTCATTTCGGTACGGTACCGGTATTTTACCATTTTAGTACTCGGTCCCGGTATTAAAATGATATACACATATGAAAAATGGAAAAAAAAAAGTCAAGGTTGAAGGCATGAAACCATTTAATTTTGTAAATTTATTCGATGCTCATTTGAATAAAAATTTAATAAGTTGATGGCTTTAGAAGGAGCATCGATTAAATAAAACTACATTTGTTACTGTTGTTTCATTACTAATAGTAACTTTGAAGCACACCAAGCAGTTCATCATTTTTTGTTAATTTTTATAATACATTGTGTTTATAGTTTATATGATTCAGTACTTTTATATTTCAACGGTATATTTTCTCGAGTTACTCTATGGCAAAAGTTTGTATTTAAAGTTACATAATTTTAGTATGTTTTATAGGTTTGGATTGTTATCTTTTATGGTGTATGAGTTAATTTGTTTCGACTGTATGTAAAGGTCGCATGATTTAGTAATTTTCTGATATTTTTTTTGTTATTCGGTATTGTTGTACGAGTACCAGAATGGGGATTTAAACCGATTTTATGGTACGGTATGCGGTACTCAAGTTAGGGTATAGAAGAATAGCGGTACCAACATTTTCTTGTAGAACCTGAAACATAATACACATCAACATATGTTTACCATTATTTAAAATACAAATGAAAAATAGGTAATAACTTTAACCACACTTGTCTTGTAGATCAGTAGATTTACATAATATTGAACATGCAAAATCTGAATATATTGACATAATTATGCAATATTTAACAAGTAACTAAAGTAACCCCATAAAAATTTATATCAATTAAGTTGCATAAATTCATTAAACTAACACTTTCAAACTGCGTTTTTAGGTCTCTATAATAATTTGCCAAGATAATCTGATCTGCAACATGCCTACACTTATCTTGATGCCTAATTGCATATATCCCAATTTCTTTGCTATTTTGCATTTTTTGTTAATAGTTTTGCTCTCTAGTTGTTTGCCTTTGCATCTACCTGCTATGTGTTAACCTGCATCCAGTATTGTAGATCTATGGAACTGATTACTTAATAGTAACTTAAAATAAAATAAAAACATGAAAACTCGATCTTTATCGTGAAAATATCAAATAACCCTACAGGCATCTCACATGTGCCTTTTCATGCCTAAACGTAGCTGCAAATTGCATATTCGCTCCAGATTCCATATAACGAGTTGTATCTCGATGTTTATGGTAAATAACTTTGACCTTTTCGCCTTCTTAAGAAAGCAATTAAGATTGCATAGAGTTATAGACTACTTGACCAAAAAGTTAACAAATAAGTTGAATGATTGCCACCAATGTTGATTCGTTTATATTTGCACCGATTAGTTTGATATCTCTATGTGGAGGGGTTTTTTATTGTTTTATTTTATTCTTCTATTGAAGAACCTGCACGAGTTTTGTTTTTAAGTGACTAACTTTTTAGTGGACATAACCAACTTTACCAACTTGGTCT
Source organism: Rutidosis leptorrhynchoides (assembly GCF_046630445.1). Lineage (NCBI taxonomy): Eukaryota > Viridiplantae > Streptophyta > Magnoliopsida > Asterales > Asteraceae > Rutidosis > Rutidosis leptorrhynchoides. The sequence goes on from NC_092339.1 coordinate 157,243,062, forward strand.
TTACTCGTCATGCATGTTGCACATAATATCATTCTTTACTCTTAATCAGTAAAACCTTTGCATTTCGTGTAGTTTTATTTAACCTTCTATATTGTTGTTTCTTAACAGGAATATGGGGATGCTGTGGATATTGATGGTTTTGATATAGACTATGGGGTTAGTTCGCTTTTCATGTATTTTTTTCTTTATTATATTTTCAAATTTTAATCAAGGTGTTCATTAGGTCAAATAACCTTATTTTGGATTTTACAGAATCAAGTTTTAACTGTTAAATTTGGTGACCTTGGAACTTATGTTCTGAACAAACAGACACCCAACCGACAAATTTGGATGTCTTCTCCTGTGAGGTACAAACCCTTCTTAAACACTTTTCATTTGAGGTTTGTTTATTAAATACTACTTGATTATCCTGTGTGTGTTTTTTTAAATACTTTTTACTGTTACATGAATGTCTGTTTAGGTGTTTCACTACCATTTGCACAGGATTTTACATTGTAATTTCTATTTTTATTGATGATAAACTATGGTTATATTGCAACTTCTAATACTATGTAAGGGTGTGTTTGATTACCTTTTAATTGAATGGTTCAGCGCTGAATAATGAACCTTTCTGCATTCAGCGCGTTTGTTTCTGACATCTGAATGATATATGGCGATGAATGGTTCAACATTAACCATTCAGAGTTAACTCCCATAACCATTAAGCCCCCAATTTTATGTAATATGCTCTTTAAATTATTCTAAAAACATTTACGATTATTGAACAACTATACTGTTTTATTATACGTGCAGAAGGTTAATAAGGTAATTTTACATTATTCATATTGTTCATTCAAAAATATTATCAAACACGTTATTGTCATTCAGAACCAACTTCTTTCAGAGCCTTTGAATAACTCGGATTAAGAATTATTCAGCGCTTATCAAACACAGAGTGTTTTCATGTAATTATGCTTAGAGCTGCAAACTCATGAACACATACATAGTCCACAGTTGTAAATGGAGGCTACTGGTGTACCTTATGGTTTACACGCTTCCCAGAAGACGAAATAACCCTTAGAGAACGGAAGACGTGCTCAAAAGCTATAGAAAACTAAGTTAAAGGCATTTTTACTATAATTACGTGTAGTGTCCTCCGTCAAGAATTATCAAGTAAGGGTAAAACAGGCTGTGTAGCGTTTAGCGTAAACCATGCAGGCCGCTTCTATTGCATAAGCCTTAAATATTGATGCATGATGCAAGTGAGCTGTACATGTGCTGATGTGCCACATCAGCACAAAAGTGGAAAGTCGGTTACGCGTTTTTCGGGTAAATTAATCAATGACTGCATGACACGTGTCTCTGAACAATCAGGAGACTTCAAGTAGGGCACCTGCATCACTTTTTAGAGACTGGGACTTGTGGAAGAAAACACAATCTCTCACATAGTACTTTCTCTCTCTAGGACTCAAAAGCAGAGTAGCAGAACGCTATACGGACCAACTCACAGTTTGGCTCCATAGATTGACTCTGAAGGTCTGTATGGACGTTGTCCGGAGAAAAAACAGTCAATCGCCTAGTCAATCAGCAATCCACACTGCTAAGAGTATAAACCCTGTACTTGTACATGTATCCGCTAGCCGGAAATAAGTACAAACATATGGTGGCATCCGTGAGACTACAAACACGGTAATTAATATTTTAATTAGCGCTTTCATTTTCGCCTGAAAACGTCTAATTAGTTGGTCAACATTAAAAGTTAGGTAAAAGTATTAAACGTACCGTAGGTTATAAAATTCATCAGTGTTTTCATGTAATTATGCTTAGAGCTGCTAACTCATGAACGCATAAATGTATATCCTCTATAGTCTACTGTTGTTGATGGCGACTAATGGTGTACCTTATGGTTTACACGCATCTCGGAAGACGAAATAACCCTTAAAGAACGGAAGACGTGCTCAAAAGCTATAGAAACTAAGTTATAAGTTAAAGACATTTTTAGTATAATGACGTCTAGCGTCCTCCGTCAAGAATTATCAAATAAGGGTAAAATCGCAAAACAGGCAGCCCAACATTTAGCGTAAGCCTTGCAGGTTGCAGGCCGCTTCTAATCCATGAGCCCTAAAATATTGAAGCATGATGCACGTGAGCAGCACGTGTGCCACATCAGCACAAAATTTGAAAGTCGGTTACGCACTTTTCGGATAAATCAACCAATAACGGCATGACACGCGTCTCCGAACAATCCGGAGACTCGAGGTGCCTATAGGGCACTTGCATCACTTTTCAGAGACTGGAACTTGTGGCAGAAAACACACTTTCTATCTCACATAGTACTTTCTCTCTCTAGGATTCAAGAGCAGAGCACTAGAACGCTATATGGACAAACTCACAGTTTGGCTCCGCAGATTGACTTAAACCACCCCACGATTCCTATATCGTGATTGCGGTCTGCACGAACGCTGTTCGGAGGGAAAACAGTCAATCGGCAATCTACGCCGCTAAGAGTTTAAACCCTTTGCTTGTACTTGTATCCGTTAGCCGGAAATTGGTTTAAACATATGGCGCCGTTCATGGGACTATGGGCACGGTAATTAATATATCAATTAGCCCGTTATGTTTCGCCTGAAAACATCTAATTAGTCGGTCAACGTTAAAAGTTAGGTAAAAGTCAGTCTGAGTCGGTCAAAGTCAAGGTCGGTCAAAGTTTTGTTTAAATTTTAATATATTTTATACTCCGCTTTTATGCCCTATACATATGTTTGAGATATATACATTTGAAGTATTTATGTTTGATATATTTATGTGTAATTTATATATGTTAAATATATATATTACTAAAAGTCAACGTCCGACTCGACCAACTAGTCTTTTCAAAGTCTCAAAGTCTCGACCAACTCGTCTCCGTTTCACGACTTTTCCAAACTTGCTATAGTCTATACTTTATTTGACTACTCGTTTTCACTACATTTAGTTAATGGAGTTGGAGGTTCTGTTCGTGGTCCTAAATCTGTGGTGGTGAATGATGGTTCTGTTGCTCTTTGGGTTGGCAGCCAGGTGGTGGATGATGATGATGATGATCCGCGGGTTGACTTGGGTAAGAATGGACTAGGATTGGAGATGGGTTGTTAGGTTGGGCTTGGGGTTGGAAGTAGGGACGTGACTGAGCCAGGTTTGTTGGGTCAAAGATGTAGGCAAGACATCGAGTATTGCTTCTAGTTTTCTTGAGGAGGTGGCGAAAGAGCTTGAAGGTTGTATTAGGGTGGAAGGAAAATTACTTAGTTCGAAGACACTTCCGAAATAAATTGTGAGAAAAGGTTTTAAGGTTAACAAGAGAGGTAATTTGAAAGGTTAACGATGAGGGTTATGATGTTTCACGATTCAGTTGTTTTTGTATGGTGCTTGATCCTCCTTTCAAACTTGTTTAGTGTTTTGGTTTCTTTATATGTTGCTTTTTAGCTCGATAAGTTTTTTGTAGTGGGTGTTTGTTTTGGTCTGGCCTCGTTGCCTATGTTTGTATTTTTGTTGCGAGTTTTCATCTTTTTGATGAAGCTCGAGTTTTATAAAGTTAACGTTTTTAGCCAAAAAAAAAAAAAAAAAAATCAAAGAAAGATATATATATATATATATATATATATATATATATATATATATATATATATATATATATATATATATATGTATGTATGTACAGGGTCATAATCAAGAGGGAAGCACTTTTTTGGGGGAAGGGGGAAGCAAAATTTTTTTTTTTCTTTTTTTTTCTTCCGTTTTTTGAAGAAACTTTGTTCACGAACATTATAGATTAGATGAAAATATGAACATTTAAAAAAGACACTTTGTGATGAATGTCATTATTTTGGCGGGAAAATGCTCGAAGAAAAAAATAAAAACATTCAATGCATTGAATGTTTTGCTGCTGAGTTTATTTGTATCGTTTTGTTTTCATCTTGTGTGTAGTGTTTTTTTTCGAATTTAGCCCGATTTAGAGTTTAGGGTTTAGGGTTTTCGGGTTACTCCGTAAACCCTCAACCCAAAACCCTAAACTCTAAACCGTTCGTGTTAAAATATTCAATCTAAACCCTAAACCCCAATTTCTAAACCCAAAACCCCAATTTCTAAACCCTAATAGCTAAACCCTAATTTTTAACCCCCTAATTTCTAAACCCTAATTTCTAACCCCTTAAAAAAAAACTCAGAATCAAAACATTCAATGCATTGAATGTTTTCATTTTTTTCTTCGAGCGTTTTACCGCTAAAATAATAACATTCATCACAAAGTGTCTTTTATAAATGTTCATATTTTCATGTGATCTTGATGCCTGAAAAAAAAAATTCAGAAAAAACGAAAAAAAATTACTTCCCCCACAAAAAGTGCTTCCCTCTTGATAAAATATATATATACATATATATATATACATATATATATATATATATATAGTTTTTTTATAATCACATTTTTTCATTGTTTTCCTGCAGTGGTCCTTCAAGGTTTGACTGGGATCAGTCTACCAAAGCTTGGATATACAGACGAACAAAGGCTAAACTTTTAGAAACACTCGAAAATGAAATCAAGCAACTGTGTGGCGAGTCCATAACACTTTCTTGAACTTCTGCAGATACAAAAAGGCATGTAACATTTAATTGTTGCACTCTTTTAAATATCATATTTACCTAACACTGGTTCGGTTAGGAGTTTAGTTTTTATTCAATTATGTCTTTTGCAATAAAACGCGGTGTGTTGTTACTTGTGTTTATGGTTATGAAAACGTGCGGTTATAATTTGAAGTGCTTAAAAAGAAAGGTATTGCTATTAAAGGGTTGTTGCACAAATATATGGGCAACAAATTCATTGAAACTGAAAAAGAGGAAATTGAATGTGAGTTGAGTGTTTAAAGAGGGGGACATAAGTTTGGTGTTGGTCAACAAATCTCAAAATTGTTGTAATTTAAGGTCAGACATTAGAAAGCATCAACTACTCTTTACTTCTTCAAATCTAATATAACATGTGAATCATTATCTGAAAACAAGAATAAGTAACATGGACCTTTTGATGTATCCAATTGACTTCAAAAAACACTTTTGGGTATTGGTGACCTACTAAACCGTTTATCGACCACCTTAAACATCAACAATCATTGATTTTGTATCTTCTACAAGAAGATTGTTTTAAAACACATACACTGCGCGAGCTCTAAAACTGAAAAATGTGGGGCCCTGTATAAAACGATTAGGATGGAGTGGTTGAGTGTTACATATCTTAAAAATGGATTTTGATAATCTTAGTTTTGATCAGTTATGACTGTTAAAGATGGTACATGTTGATTTGGGGTGACGGTTTCTGGAGGAGATAAATTAGGTATAATCATAATTATATTTTTTTGGAAGTAATTTCGGAGAAGATAGCCGAAAAAGTGACCGGAGAAGATAATATGTGATGCTGCATTTTGTTTACGTGTACCAGAGTCAATACATAGAAATATGAAGCTTACAAGCTTACAAGTTTTCTGCATATACATAAAAAACGATTAAAGTATGATTCACGTAGCATAGATTCATATATAGTTGGACACATTTCATCATACTTAACCCAATTTTTAAATTGCCTTAAATTAATACATACTGTTTTTTATTACAGTTTTTGATACAACTATTAGTTGAAATAATATAACGTTTATTATACATTTAGTAGTGAAATGAGTACTTTTTCTGTAGAACGCAAACTTACAACCCATACACGATTATTATTTAATTACACAAATAACGTCCTAACCGTCAGACGATTCGCCCTTTGGTTAGTGTAATGGGTACTTGTTAAATATTATTACGTAAAGGCGGAGCCAAGATATAAGAATGAGAGGAGCTTACTCGATATTTGAATAATTATAAAAAAAAATTAACAAAATACTCTTCCGGTCTTTAACTTTTGCATATAAGACAAAAACATAGGTAAAAAGTAAGAGATAAAATTTATAAAATAAAGAAAAAGTACATGTGACAATCACTTTTTCTTAAATTGTGTGTTTTGTGTCTATGGACTATTAATATGGGACGGACGGAGTATTATTTTGAGAGAAAAAAAATACCAAGTATTAACAATAATGGTATAACCTACTTTAACAAAAATAAAAATTTGTTGAATAAAATAATAATACAAGAAATACAGATAGCGATGATCATAATAAAATTTTACAATTAATGGGAATAATTATGTTTAAGAAACATACTATTTAGAACAAAGTAATATTTAACAATAAAATTGACGTCTTGACTGCCGATTAGAGCCTATACTAAATTCCGGGCACGATTTAAAATCCGTGGAAATTTGATTCTACCATTTTCATGGCGTCTCACTTTTATTTTATTTTACTATTTTTTCTAACAAAAAAAGTTTTTTTTAGTTATTGGCCGGATATCCACTCGGAAACAATCTCTTTATCCGTTGAATATAGAGAGGGATGACTCTCTCTACTTTTGAGAGTGTTTCACTCTGGGTGGAGAAATGACTTATTTTTATTATCGTATAGGGAAAGGATTGTCTACACCACTCAGTATTGAGTTTTGTTGTTGTTGTAATATCTAACAATATTAGATAATAAAATCTTAAATATAACAAATATTATATGGTTAAAAGACGCTAGATTAATAAAAAAACACTTACGTCGTTCGTGAAGTCGTCAATTACCGTAAATTGAGTTATTTTTATTTTCAGTTTAGTTGTTCAGCATAACAATAATAATTAATAATTAATAATGTAAAACAAATTTATTTTTTAAAGTGATAATTGGTTGAAGATAAATCAAATACGGAGTACATAGTATATATGAGACTTTGGCAATTGGAGTAATCTCTCTTCTCTCTTCTTATTAAAAGAAAAGCTTAATTATAAAATAATTTTTCAAATTAAGCCTTTAGATTCAATCTTAACCCTTGAATCAAGTCAACACACTCAATTAGAACCCTTGATTTGATCCACGAAATTTAATTACTAACAAATTTTAGGATTCATTATACAAAGACTTTTATACCCTTTACTGAATAATTAAATTAATGTTACGTCAGTTTAAATTTCAAATTTCATCCATAACATAATCGGATATTAATTCAAATCAAAATAACCATTAATTAAATTCAAAGTTTCCAGTTGTTTCTTCCCTCATTCCCTAATTTGCAACCTAAATCACTCAATTAAAATCAAACCTTTCAACCATGAATATCGCACAATATATCTTCAACTTTTTCAATTAATCCACAAATCTCGATCCCATATAACTTCTAATTGATTTGATGAAGTCAAGCTTTTGATTTGAGCAATCACTTCAACGCGTTTTAGGATTAACCCTAAAGCGTAAGCTTCCAAAAAAATCAGTATCAAAAAACTTGCAAGCTGTAAGAATCAATTTCGTCTTCAGCAATTAGTCTCTTATTTTCTTTGATTAACTTTTTTTCTTCGATTTGGTGTTTTTCCGATTTCTCGCCCAATATCACGATTGTGTTTATCAGATTTATAAGTTGTACTGTAAGTTTTATTGTGCACTTGTATATTTACTATTGTGTCGATTGTTATCAAACTGATGATTTTATCTCAACCATGATTGCCGGTGGAACCGATGGTGTGTCGTGAATTAGATCATCATTGTCGTTGAAACAATTGATGAAACTCAAAAAGGATTAGAGGTATGCATACTCTTCTTGAATCGTTTTTTATTCTCAAGTTATATTTTTATGAGTTTATCATCAGATATGATTGGATTTTGTAGTCATACTATAATAGTTCTCATCGTACATTCATTACGGTTTATAGGCACTTTTATGTTCTATTGTTGAATTTTTACACTAAGTTTATTTCCCTCTTTTATCTTCGTTAATGAAAAAAAAAAAACATGTCTCTAAGACTACAGGGTTCAAGCAATAGCAAAAAAAAAAAAAAGCACTCAGAAAGCACACCTATAGTCTAACATTGATTAGCAAAGCATTTTGATTTATATATTTGTTTAACCATTTGTATACTTTCCTTTTTTGCAAGAAGCATCCAGAGCATGCTTTATAGTGTAAAGATAATCGAATAAATCCATCGGAGAATAGAAGGTACGCTTAAGTTATAATACAAACATCATCATTACAAAATTCGATATACCAAATTCTTTTTCAACCAAGATTTATCACAATTTGTGCTTCTCAAACCAAGCTTTTTAGTCTTATTTCATTGACAGATTTGTGGGAGATGGGTACAATCATGGTTTAGTTATGGTCTCTACATCCACTTTTCCTTGGCTCAAGGTTTGTATGACTGTACCATTAAATAACCTAATCATTTGAATACAAACCATTGATCTACCTTTGATTGAATTATTAACTAACATGTACTGTATACCATAAGTCATTCAAGAACTACATTTGATTGAATGATTTAGTGATTATGTTTTCAGAACCGTCACCAAATTATTATTAGATAAAAAAACAACAGTGGTCTTAATAGTTTCTTTGCAATCATCAAACGGGCAACAACGGTGGTCTTATGAAGTGTTGGAAGAATGATGGTCTTCAGTTCAGGTGGGGAAAGGAATCACTTCAACGTCACCGCCTTACTGACGATGACGATTATGGTATGTTAACCTTTTTAAACGAAATTACATAGAAATTGCATATGTAAATGTCAAATTTGTTAATTTTATTAATAATGGGTTGTTCTCTTGGTGGTTTGTTTAGAGTTCGGGTCGGTGATGTCTTGTCAAATAAGTTTCCGAATTCAGGGGATTATTTTAACCCAAATCAGTTATACGTCCGTAGTTCCTATATGGTCTTTTTTGAATGACCGAAATTGCAGGATGATCCATTAAATTTGTTAGTGAATGCTATTGGGTTGAGCGTCTTGGACGTTTTCATTTCATGCAACTGTCCAGTCACAAAAAGTAAATTTCTTAACTCATTCTTTTGTAATTATGTTTCCTTATAAGTACCAATTTGGACTCATCAATTTAAAGTACTCTCATTTTGGTGTTTGTTTTATCTCTAGCTGAATAAACGAGTTACATCATGGGAGTTGTATAGGAAGTGAGAAATTAGTAAAACAAACAAAAGTTACCTAAAACTTTATAGTGTACTAATTGGATTATGATTACATTTGATCGATCTAGACCTTGCATATTTTAGGTATTATACTCATTGGATCTTTGTTAAGTGCCAATATATGTGTTTGTGATTTGTTAATCTTAGATTGTTAGGCTATTTTATGTGGGTCTAAAAATAAGTTTAAATTGGTGTGTCAGTGGGTACAAAGATTGGTTTAGTTTGATAAGTTTAATGTATGTTGAAGGTTGATTAATAACTTTTGATTATTTTTTTGTGTTAAAATATATAAAACCTGAAAAAGTTGTACACTGTCAGTGCTTGAACGGATATGTGCTTGATTGATAGGTGAATAAGGTGATAAAGTAGTTAGTAATGAGTAATTGTTATCTCGTGTATTGGTTCTTTTTTATATAAAATTTTTACTTGCCTTTCAAAATTTTTTTTTTTACAGTTATGTTGCTTTGTAATGTGATTAATGATGGTTCATGTTGATGAATTTGCATGTCTTTAAAGAAGAAATGACCAGCTGAATATTCAGGATGGCTGATGGTTATCACATTACAACGAACAGACTTAACGCGTGAGGTCAATACCCTCTTCATTGCAGCGCACGAACTCAATGTTTATACAGATATTCAGCTAAATTTATATATGGTTCAACTTCAAAATAATTGTATATTTGTCTGTAACTTATGTGTTTACATATAAACAACTGTTTATATTTAAATTCAGTCTATAACGTTATTCTTATGAATAAGTATGGCAATGGATATACCTTTACTATATCCAATTTGTAGGTTAACTTAGCCTCACCTGACACGTTACTACCATACAAGAAAACCCTTGGTGAAGTCTCATCTTGCAACCTTTTAAGAATGAGTCATGAATTTGAGAGAAATCAACCCATTTACACATGAATGAGTTGTGATTGTATTTTTTTTAATAAAGAAGGATATGGTAAAAACTAAGTAGGTAAACATGAATGGGTCGAATGGGTTAAATTTACCTAAAGTTTATTTTGGTGTGTATATCCTTCGAAAAAAAAGGAATTTGGGAGTCAACCTAACCTATCCATTTTGGTTGTGCTCAGAATGACACGTTACTTAGCTTGCGCATATTGTCACCTAATTAGTTATAACATGTCAACATGAAATACATTGTTTATACAATTATAAAATTTCTGTATTTGCACAGTAATAATTTTCTTAAATACATTATTTTGATTTAATTGATGTTTTAATGTTTTCTTGTCAACGATTCAATAATTTTCTTTTACTTATATTAAACATTAGTGTACGAACCTATGTTACATTAAAAATGGAACATAGATAATCTCCCTACTTATTAAAAGAGGAGCCAAATAGTGAAATAATCTTTCATTTTAACTCTTTAAAACGAATCATAATCATTAGATTAAAAGTAACAAGCTTTATCTAACCATTGATTCAAAACCCGAATTTTTATTACTAATCACATTTAAGAATCATAATTCAAAGACTAATCTACCCTTAAATCAAAACAAATTTACAATATTAGAATAATATTCTTGCGATCAATTATCTTCAATTAATTATCCGATCCAAAAAATATGCCACCTACCGAAATAATCTCTATACAATTACGATTACGATTATTTTTAAATTAATACAATTAAATTATAATCGTCTTTAATCTTTAATGCATTCACAAAACCAATAATCAATAATATATTCATATATAGTATATTTATATTTTATACACTATATACGTACTTATATAAAATAAAAAATAAATGTGATACAATAACATGAAACTGTTATGATCAATTATCATTAGTTTTTAATATTATCTTTTCATATTATTATTTTTTAAATTATTAATTTTTAAATTAGTAATTCTTAAAAATAAATAATTAATTATTAATTCTGATTTTTTATGTTTACTACTACCATTAATTAATAAATGATTTATTATTAAATAAATTATCAACCTGACTTTATAAAGCAATATTAATTCTGATTTTTTTTTATCAATATCAATCAATCAATCCTCCATCATCAAACTGAAATCATCTACTCCACCTATTTCGATAATATTAATATACATAGAAGAGAAGATAGCCTAAACATAATAAATATAAATAAAAATAAAAATAAATCAATTAAAAACAAAATAATAAGATAGCCTATTAAGAAGGTTACGTGGGTATACCCTTCTCAATTTCTCCCTAAATTTAAGTTTAAAGATAACAGACAAATCGATGAGTCAAATCTCTTAATCTTAATTTTCGCAAATATGGCAACAAGAATGTAAATTTAAATGGGTTTAATGAAAAAATCATCAGAAACGCGTACAAGGAATTTGAACTAATTGATACCTTCCGTAAAAACGGCCTTTTACTGCTAAACTCTCCTAAATACAAGTTTTGTTCAAAATCAATTGCAATCCTTTCTTTGCATACAATTTGATCGTCAAATATTTTTCTACGTATTTTATTAATTTCAAAAGAGCATTGATGGACTATAAAAAGACATAAATCATCTTTGATATCATTATTCATCCCTTACCAAATAGTCTGTAACACACTAGAAAGTTGTCGAGTTTGAAAACATGCGACTTAATGGCTACTATCAAAGATTCTGTACCATTGAATTTGTTAACTGCTGAGTTAACAAATCCTTTTCGAGTAAAACTAATATCTGTTCCGAAGAAAACGTAGCTGAACAACCCTAACATTGTAGCTGCGCTTGAGATGGTACTCATTGATCAAGAGGCACCAAGCAACTCTTGTACGTTATTAGTTTATTCTTTTTGTATGTATTATCTATTCGTAATATGGATATGTTAGAAACACAGTGATACTAACAAGTGTAGCCATATTTTTAATGTATCGTAATGTTAATTTCTTTCGAAAATAGGGTACCATCGAGAAGAAATTATAATATAATTTCTAGAAACTATTGTATTATAATGTATAGAAACAATTGTATTCATAATGTGTAGAATTTATTATGATATGAATTGCATTACAATGTGTAGAAACTATTGTGTCTACTTTTATACATGTCATAAACTTCACCCATTACTTTTAGACAAAGAGCACAATGTATTTACTTGGTATGCAAACTAATTTTTGCTTACCTAAAAGAATAAAACCGAAGGAAGAATTACATAATTTAGAAAATGTGATTGCAAGCACGAGAGCTCAGCTTGAGGAGTTAACTTAAGCAAGAAAAATGAAGTTCAGTGAAGAAAGGATTACATGATTCGGAAATTGTGGTTTCGAGCACGAGATCTCGGCTTGAGGAGTCAAACTTGAGTAAGAAAAATGAAGTTCAATGATGTTTGTAACAAATTGCTTCTATAGATTTTTTCGGTTAGTATCATAGAAAATTTGAAATCAGGCTAAATGGTAGTTATCTTTGTAGATGTTAATAGGGGAAGTTGTAAACCGTTTATAATTAAATCGTTAATTTGAAATCAGGCTAAATGGAAAACAAATGAACCTACCAAAGTGTATTGAAAACAAATGTTATTTATTGATTATATTACTATTACAAGGTATATCAATTATCGGCCATCATTTAACTTTTCAATTACCATATGAATCGATCATTTCATAATCGTATCTATAAATTTTCATTTAATTGTTTATTTTTAACTTAACCCGCGAAGTCGCGGGTCTTTAACTAGTTAATTATTATTATTTGAATATATATATATATATATATATATATATATATATATATATATATATATATATATATATATATATATATATATATATATATATATATATATATATATATATGGTCATCATCAAGAGGGAAGTTTTTTTTAGGGGGGAAGGGGGAAGTTTAGCAATTTAGTGGATCTGCTGGTACAATCTAAAAAACACGGAGGGGTAGTTTGGTCAATTTGCAAATCAGATGAAAACAGCGCTGAATAAAAATATTAACGAAAATAAAATAAAATGAATAAAAATAAAAAACAATACTGATTATTTCGTTCGTAATTCTAGGGTTTACTCGATTCATCGTTCAATTTTCTAGGTTTCAATCGATCAAATTCTTTCATTCAATCAATCGCTTTCACACAGGAATCTTCGATTGAATAATCATCTATATAATAAACAGCTGAAGAAACTGAAATTGAAGAAAGATCGCAATTCAATGATGGGAGAATCATCAAAAAAGGGGGGAAAATTATGCGATAAAGGAAAATCGAAAGAAACTGAAGGTTCAGGTAATAACGTATTACGATTTATGAATTATAAAGAATTGTATGTTGCATTCTACAATTTTTTGTACAAATCTAGTATTTAATAAAAATATGCATTGTATTTGTATGATTCTGAATGAATTAACATACGGATTTGTTGTAATGAATATTCAGGAGATAATATTCAGAGCATATTCAGGATATAAACATATCTGTGTTAATGAAGCTTAGGAGTAAGATCATGTGTGTTCAGTGAATTTTTAAAAACATTACTTGTGTTGAATGTTTCATAATAAAAGAGATTTTGATAATATGGTTTACCTCTAGTATATCAAAGAGTAATAAATGTAATGAATATGCTCTGGATGTAGATAATTCAAAGTGTATCACAGTTTTATATTGCATCATGTTTATATTAAATGTCCTGAGTATAATGATATTATAATTAAGGATGAGTAAAAAAGAATATATGAAAGAATATTAAATTGTGCATTGTATTTGTATGAATCTGAATGAATTATCATACAGATTCATTGTAATGAATATTCAAGAGATAAAGATATTTGTGTTAATGAAGCTTAAGAGTCAGATCATGTGTGTTCAGTGAATTTTTAAAAACATTACTTGTGTTGAATATTTCATAATAAAAGAGATTTTGATAATATGGTTTACCTCTAGTATATCAAAGAGTAATAAATGTAATGAATATGCTTTGGATGTAGATAATTCAAAGTATATCACAGTTTTATATTGCATCATGTTTATATTACATGTCCTATCATTATGATTAAGCATGAGTAAAAAAGAGTATATGAAAGAATATTAAATTATGCATTGTATTTGTATGAATCTGAATAAATTATCATACAGATTCGTTGTAATGAATATTCAAGAGATAAAGATTTTTGTTTTAAAAAATCTTAAGAGTCAGATCATGTATGTTTAGTGAATTTTTAAAAACATTACTTGTGTTAAATGTTTTATAATAAAAGAGCTTTTGATAATATGGTTTACCTCTAGTATATCAAAGAGTAATAAATGTAATGAATATGCTCTGGATGTACATAATTCAAAGTGTATCATATTTTTATACTGAATATTATTGAAATTGTTACAGGTGAAAAAAAAAGAACAAGGAAAACGGAAAGAAGTGCAAATGCAAAAAGCCAAAAAGAAACAGAAAGTAGTTGATTTGGAAATTATAGATCCAAAGTATTTAGAGAATGTTTTTGTACAATTGTTAAAAAAATATAATGTCATTCCAAAAGGTAAAGAAAACAATTTGGGTGAAGGTAGTAGTAAAAAGTGCAATTTGATGATGATTTTGTTCAACAGAAAGAAGTCTGCAAGACAAAAAGCACAAAAGAAACCGGTAACTCTATTTGTTGTCAATTTAAGCTAATATTTAACTATAAAAAATGAGAATATTATATATGATGCATGTTAATAATGTTCATTGACAAATCAATTTATTATTGCTTCTCAATTTTTTTATTCATACTATTTTTTATAAAATGTTACATGTATTGAATGTATGTATATACTGATTACATATGTAATGTATGCAGCTATACGACAAGTTGAAGATATAATGAAATCAAGATCATCTCCTAGATGTTTGTACAACGCCATTCAATCCATGTCAATTCAGCAAAGAAACAAAATCAAGGAGATAGGTTTTGGATCAATATTAGAAATCAAATTCTATAAAAATAATTTGAAGCTTGCATATTATTTAGCTGATAAGTTTTGTGACGCCCCGTACAAAACCATCGTGTATGGATCATCAACAACAGGATCATTACAAGGTCAAACACTATATGCTGTTTGAAAACCAGTTTTACATTCATGAAAAGATAGCGTTTTACAAAAGATGACTAGAAAACATTAACATGAGTACATAATACAAATGTCATTACAAAGCTATTGTTTTGAAAATAACATAAGTTGCGAATGCAAAGTAAAGTTCCATGCTTGAGACATCTCTAAGTAATGCAGCGGAAGTCTAACACAACAAGTTTATAACAGCAAGTCTATAACAGCAAGTCTAACACCAAGACTGCAAGTTTAACATCGGATGCAACATCGTCTAAGCACCTGAGAAATACATGCTTAAAAAGTCAACACGAATGTTGGTGAGCTATAGTTTAAGTTGTAACAGTAACGTAAGGTAGGCAACGAGATTTCAGTGCTTCAAACAAGCGTTTCAAATCAGTAATTCAAATCAGTATGATAAAGTATATGTATAACCGTTGGCACCCGGTAACTAGACTTAACGTTTATAACCCCCTGAAAGTATACTTGGCGAGTGCGTATGTCTACGAAGTATTAAACACCCGTTAAATGCTAGCGCGACTAGCCCGAGTGGGGATGTCAAACCCTATGGATCCATATCTAAGATTCGCGTTCACCGGTTCAAAAACCAATGACTAAACGTTACCGTGCTAAAGGGAATATTTATGCCGTTGTATAACCCACACACATATAAATTTTAAGTACTCGTACCTAGTATGTAAAATGTAAAAAGCGCATTTATTCTCAGTCCCAAAAATAGTAAAAGTGGTAAAAAGGGATGCTATAACTCACAGTGATAAAAGCGGTAAAGTCGGTAATGAAAGTACACAAGTAGTAAGTCGGTCCGAAAGGTCGTCAACCTAAATCAAGGGTTACTAGGTCAGTAGGTTGTCTTTATAAATTCTAATAGTGCATAAAATAAGTTTAAGTGTCATCATCATCATCGTTCATCATCATAAAAGCTAAGTAAGTTCGACAAGAATAGAGATCAAAACAATAGGCTGAGTTCGGTCAGCTGCTACGACCTCTACGTAAATTGAAAAGACACATAGTCAGTGGCTATGGCTCCGTATATGAGTCCCCTAACAGCTGACCA
Source organism: Rutidosis leptorrhynchoides (assembly GCF_046630445.1). NCBI lineage: Eukaryota > Viridiplantae > Streptophyta > Magnoliopsida > Asterales > Asteraceae > Rutidosis > Rutidosis leptorrhynchoides. Next base: position 157,259,203 of record NC_092339.1, read on the forward strand.
ATTTCTAGACTCAAACTCGTCTTAGTTTGACCGTGGTGATGGTCTGAGTGCAAGTAGGTCCGAATTTTCAGCACAACGTTACAAAGGAGTATTGACTTTCGGAAGGCCATAGATCCTAAACTGTAACTCGGTTTAAGACGAGGTCTAAACGGAAAATCATCTACTCGAAATGAAATAACTGAAAATAAAATTTTCAGTAGCCCAGGTGGACTGATCAGACACAAAAAACAGAAGCTAAGGTGCTCCGGTGGGATTCTTAGTGCTTGATGCTCATCACGGTTCTCATCCTTGATGCTTGTAGCTTCAAGTGTACAACTCGTTGATGGTTTAGCATCACCTTGACTAAGAATTCACCATCAATACACAATATGTTAAGGCCAAGTAAGAGCACAACAAGTTACAAGGTCACAAAGCTAGAAAGCTTGAACCTTTAAGTGTTCTTGAAGATATTGAAGCATAAAGCTTGGATCTTGAAGATACATGAAGATTACAAACAAAAGTTTGAATCTTTTCAACAAAATAGCAAGATCAAAGCAAAAAGAACTTAGATCTAACAATAAAATATGAAGATTCAAGCTAGAAAGCTTGTATCTTAATTGTTCTTGAAGATCTTGAAGCATAAAGCTTAGATCTTGAAGATGCATGAAGATTACAAACAAAAGTTTGAATATTTATCACAAAATAACTAGATTAAAGCATAAAAGAAGTAGATCTACAAAGTTGGTGAAGATTCAAAGCTAGAAAGCCTGAATCTTCCATGTTCTTGAAAGATTCATGCTTGAATCAACAAGATATAAGCAAGATCAAAGCTAAAAGGAACTTTGATCTCCATAATATGAAGATGATGGCCACGAAAATGAAAGAAAAAGAAGAAGAAAAAGAAAACTTACAAGAAGAACTAGAGAGGAAAGAAAGAAAGAACAAGTGTGTGAGAAAACCAAATGATCAAGTGTTGGAATGAAGGAAAATGGCTAGTATTTATAAGCAAAGGAAATTGGCAAGGATTGGTGACATGGAACCATGGTGGACGGTTTTTAGGGAGGGGGAGGGGGACAAAATGTTGCTTTTTGGCTAATGGTGTCTAAAGCGTGTCCTTATGCTAGAATCCCATGTGACAAAGTTGGTAATCCTTATCCATTATGCTAGTATGACTCATTAATTATTTATTTATTTATTTATTTATTATTATGGGTCACTAGTAATAATACTTGGGCTAATCAATTGGGTCACTAGCTAGGGTAGGGTGGGCTTGAGCCCAACAAGGTGGAAAGTCCAACAAGACTAACTATTGGGCTTTAGCAATTAAATAAATAAAATTAAGCATCCAAGGGCCCAAGTAATTATTATTATAAAATAATAATTAATATTTCGCTGCCCAAATATTCCGGTTACGACAAAAGTCAAACGTGCGCGCAGTTCGCGGTTTATTCGAAACGTTAAATAACACTAACGGTTATAAAGGCTTCCAATGATCAAGTTATGTATCCTACGTACTTTAAGGCACGTTTTAACATATAAATGGATGTAAACCACGTAAATCAAGTTTCCAGAGTATAAAGTAACACAGTACGCACAAATACGCATTTTCGTAAAAACACAAGGCACAAAAGCAAGTCGAAAAAGCCGGGTCGTTACATTACCCACCTGTTAATGGAAATTTCGTCCTGAAATTTGAGGAGTGCTCAATAATGGTACCATATTTGAATAAGAAGGAGCGTATCAAAGTTTCGTGAGACTTGTGGGCTCAAAAGTGAGTTATTTACCTTGAAAGGTACTCGGACGTATGAAAGTAGGAATAGGTATATGCCATTAATTAAGTCTCTTGTCCTAAGAGATCAACAAATTGATTTTGTTTCTGGCTAACATGAGTATGTCATCCGAATATATGTATCCACAGAAGGAAAGATGATGTTTTTAGCCTTACAGGCATCTTCAGTAAGCTGGATGCGTAAAATGCATCATGAATGTTACTAAGCTCATCTAAAATATTGAGCGCTTATGTCGCAATACAAAGCTGACAGGTAGAATGGAAAACATGGTGATCATAACTATGCGATTTGATGTCCCGATAGTGTTAGTCACGGATTTTACTACCCCTTGATTTTCGGAAGGAGACCATAGGCATAAAGAACCCGATTTTTAAGAACGTTTCATTTGACTAAATGAATTGAAATTTTTGCAATGCAAGCCATAATTATTTATAGTGTCTTCAGGACGGTCTGAGCGAACAATGAAGGATATCACCCGGTTTACCATACTGCAGGTGAACTTATCCTTAGATGGAATGAAAGCACAGTTCCATAATGTAACTTTATCCTTTCAGTTACATGTTGAAGTTAGGGTTAACATCAACTAGAACAACATATAGTTGCAACCAACGAAGGAAGGAATACGTAGAGTAACCATATCAGTGTCGTAGTTGTTTTAAGCAGTCCCTTCCAAGAGGATAACAAGATTCATAGGTTCTTAAAGTAATTTATACTACATTTCCGAAAGAAAATCGCACGAAAGGTGTAATCTTTGAACGAGAGTGAACTCTTCGAGCGGTTCATCCTGAATTTATCCTTATACCTAAGGGGATGCGCTGATGAGAAGATACTTGAACCCTTGGTCCTAAAGAACGGTTTACTCCAAGTGAAAAGAATCTCCAAAAATGATTTCTTGTACCTCAACCTACTGTTTCATAGAGATGATGTTTACGAGGGTGTTGCGACTAGCCGTGAAACATTGAGAGTAGAAACCCGCCTAGTGCCTTTCCTACGATAGGGTGATCACCGAGTGTACCTCAGAAAACTGATTTATCGGCCCGTGTTTTTGTCAAGGCTAACCTTAAAAGGAACATTTCATGAGCGCAAAGACTTCTTAACAAATTTTTAAAAATCTGCCATCCAAAGTGGCTCAAGAGTTTTTAACAAAGATCTTAAGAGTAAGTTTCATCCCTAACGGAGGGCGAGAAGAAGTGTGATCCATACATGGTGTAGTCTAATACGAAAACCTTTAAAATCAACCAATGAAGTTTTGAAAACCTTTAAACGTTTGATGTAACAACATAAACGGAACGAAGTTCCTAGTAAGTTTAGAAGTATTTACAACGTGTACCATTTTGCACAAAACTATTTGACTTAAGTTAGACAGCTCAATAAAGGAGCAATTTTTAAATAATTTGAAGGTATAACTTAGTACGTACTAACCAAAATAAGTAAAGATAAATCTATACATATATGATTTTTTTAAATCGCATAAGTGACAGAAAATATTTTAGTACTTTCATTTGTCCATAAATCTCGTGAGGACCGCATAAATAAGCAACGTGTAAAATCAACGTGTAAAATTTTTGATAAACATAGTTTTTCGTATTTCAGAGGTTACGATTTGAAAAAGATTGAGTGGAAAATCCTTGAATCATCGGGTGACATGTCACTAGGTAATAAAAACTAATGAATTAAATGTAGTTTTGAAAATTATCAGGACTTAAGTCTTTGGCCCAAAAATGTTCACGTGCGAAGCCGTTGTTAAAAACTGAGGTATGAAGGATAGAGCATGAGGATGAGAAGTTAATCGCTTCTTGTCTTTGCAAAATGCCAAACAGGTTATGGCCAATATTAAAGTTGGAGTACTGATGATGTTAATATCGCTAGATGAGAATCCCTTGGAATAAGTCAGGACTTAGAATTATGTAAGAAAGATCATCGCTCTGACAGGTGTGGCAAATAAGAACCCTGGGGTAACGCAAAAATTTTGAATGGTTTAAGTGTTAGTGGATGCCTGAAGGCTCTGCATGACGTGGTAGTAAGTGCCTTCATCACATACATACACACATGAATCTCTCAATTTCGACGGTTGTAAAGTCTTCATGATGACTTGGATACGAATAAGCAACGAAAAATTTTATATAATAAGCAACGAACGTTTTATAGAAACCGTTTTTAGGTGACAATGTAAGAAAAGAAACGAAGTTCTTAGTAAACTAGGGTTATGTACAAAAAGTACCATTTAAAGTAAAATATCTTTTGAATAAAAGATTTGATTTATAAATGCGAAAGTAAAATTTTATATGTATTTGTCAAAATAAGTAATCATTTATAACATATACGATTTCAAGGATTTGCAAGAATGGCAATTAAAATAAATTTACTTTTATAAAACTTTGAGAGGATCGCACAGTAAAATAGTGTGAGTGAAATTTTGACAAACAAAATTTTCATATTTCGAAGGCTACAAATTGGAAAAAGATTGATGAGAATCGAGTAAAAGACTTTTGAAACTTTCGGGTGATATTTGAGCAAAAATGTTACGAGGTAATGAAAACTGTTGAATTTAAATGTGGTTGATGACTATTAGTAGGGCATAAGTCCTTTGACCAAAAATGCTTAAGTGTAAAGTTGTTGCTTATAAGTGAGATACGAAAAGGAGCGTATGAGGGTGAGAATTAACCATCCATTGATTTTGGAAAGTTTCGAACTGGTATGACTAATATTGAAGTAAGGAGGTTGATGGTATGTTTATCATCAAATAAGAAATCTCTCGGAATAAGTTAGGATTCAGAGTCGCTTTTAAAAATGAGCATAAAATAAGATTCTTGGGTAGTCCTTAAAATAGAATTTGAATCGCCGAAGTGACGGGATATAATTTCCTTTATGTATCATCGTGTAAGTTTGTCCATTGTATCGGTTTCTTTCATGGCTAGAAAGTGAGCAGGTTTAGTGAGGAGGTCAACGATAACCAGATAGTGTCATAACTGCCTATTGTTTTTGGTAGCTTCGGGATGAAATCCATTGTCATCCCTTCCCATTTCCATTGTGGGATCTCAGGTTGTTGAAGTAACCCAGATGGCTTTTGGCTCACCATTCTCGCGAGGTATACGAATAACTTACGCTTTCATCCTTGAAAGCCAGTCCGTTCCAACTATTTCATCCAAGCTTCCTAACTTGATGAGTATTAGGTCAATCCTAAAGTCCATTCCAACTTTTACATCAAGCTTCCTAACTTGATGAGTATTAGGATAATCTTAAGGTTCATTCCAACTAAATCTTATTATACTATCGCGAAAAATTCTATCAACCTTCTCAAATAACATCTGCTTGTGCGTAGATAACTAATCCTTTTTAACTACTACTTTAAAATTTCCAAGTTTTGTTGGCATGAGATCATCTCCGATGACCCACCTGTTAATTTTAAGGTACTACATTAAATTATTCCTCTATCTCTGCCAGCTTACCATTAGTTTGTCCTATAGAATACTTAACTCTCATGGTTGTTGATGGCTTATTAGTCATAACACTAAGATTCTCAGATATAAGGTTTCTATTGCTCTAGTATTCAACAACTTCGAAACGTACCCTAACTAAAATCAGGATCCATGCGAGTTTCCATAGCTGAGATAACGATTGCTCTACCGCAAGTAAGTCCAAAGTTTTTCCTGTTTGAGAACTTTTTCCTTAAGTATCCAGGGTGTCTATATCTATAACAAATTTTCGGGTTATCAATTCTGCAATCCAGGCCCTTCTCTTACAGTATCTAGGCTAAGTGGTTATTCCTACCTTTATCAGACCATAATGCGTATACTCAAGTGGTTCCTACCAAAATTTTCCTTGAATCACTTCAAATTCCTTATCTAGTAACATTGGGACTTCTGCATGATTTACTTCAATATAACCACGCTGGCCTGGCGTCATTATATTGTACTAAATCATACGTTCATTCCAATATCACTCCATATGGTCAATGTAATGTGATCGGTTCCAGTTCTACTCAATTTCATCTAACGATGCTTTATCTATGCTATCTCAAAACAAAATTTACATAATTAATCTCACGGTTCCTCGGTGTGGGTGCATAGGTTCCGTAGGTCATGCACCAATGCCTAAAGGTCCCGAAATTTCTTCAAAATGTTCGGGTTCTGGTAATGTCGTTAGGTTCCTTTCTAGAGATTCAATCCGGGTCTCGCGTCGAGCTGTACGTGTAGCAAGTAGTAATACGATATGTTTTGAGGCGACTCCCAAGTCTTTGGGTATGGCTGAGCATCAATGAAAGATACTATGACCTTGTGAAAGGAGATGTCCTCCCTGACTTCTCCAATGCCTAAGAGTGTTAGGGACCTAAGTCCAGAAGTGTCGTTAGATCGTCAAGTAGTGGTGAAGGATGAAAGAGATAAGTGACGATCATGAAATCGTACGGGATACGGGTCAACTTGCGGGAACTGAACTGTAACAACCCAAACCAACCCTCGACCAAACCATGCTTAAATACACAAATTTTTTTTTTTGCTGCACAGTGAATTGGCGCGGCGCGCCAGGTAGGTGCGCGGCGCGCCATTCGGGTCTGTCCGGAAAGTCTCAAAATGCGAAAAAGATTGACTAGTTCCCGACACTTTTAGACGAAACGCTTTTTACCATACATCCAAATATGTAACACTAACCCGTTTCAAACATAAAATCAATGTTTTACAAGCGGGGCCCACACGACCTAAATTACAAGTTTAATACAAGTTAAGAGTTTCGACCACCAAAAAGTTTAAGTTCCAAACTACACAATGAGCATGGCGTTTGGGATTAAACTACCCAACTATCGGTCAAACTCCAAGAGCTACTAAAGCCAAAAGCGTCCCCTAGCATCAAGCAGGATCTCTAGTCCAAAACGATGCCCTTACCCTTGTCCAAAACCGAACCTATAAAATGGTAAACAACGAGAGGGTAAGCAAAGCTTAGTGAATGCAATAATTATACGAGTACATATATAATATACCTACTTGCAATCACTTACACAAATACCGCAAACATGCTAGCAAACACAATTAGCTTATCGTCACATTTACAAGCTATAACCTCCAATAATCAAGCTAGCATATCACAAGCATATATAACATGTACAAAGGTAATATGCTCACACTACAACACAAACCATGGTTAACCAATTGCACAAGGAACGATGTTTAAAGACCGTCGGTGTTCACAACAACCATTAGTGCACTTAACACTTCACACACTAACCCCTCGGGTGGCATCTTAACACTTCGATACTTCACCCCGGGTGGCGCCTTAACACTTCGGCACTTCACCCCGAGTGGCGTCTTAACACTTCGACACTTCACTCTTCACCTTACATGGAGTGGCATCTTAACACGTCGATACTTCACTCCCGAGTGGCGTCTTAACACCTCGACACTTCACTTGCCACGTGAATGTGGTGTCTTAGCACATCGACACTTCACATCTCACGCTACACAAATAAATACATTATATATCCACGCATATAATTATTCCACTCACCTTAGAGTCTTCGTGAAAGATAACCGAGCTTGCGAAACCTCAAAGTAATGTACCTATCACATTATACATATTATCAAACGCAAACTCAAGTCGGTCAACCAATTCTTCCACCATTCCTAAGTCATTTTGACCCAAGGTGCAATTTCAACCCATTTGAACCCTTAACCCTAATTTTGGGTCGACACACACCAAAACCCTAATCATTAACCAAGACGAGTTTAAAAACCTTTCAATCACAAAGTTTATGCATTAAACACTTACATTTACCCACTTAGGTCCATCATGACCCATTTGACCATTTAAAGCCAATACACCCATTTCGGGTCACCCACTAACCCACTTAACACCCATTTACATATATATAAGTGTGCTAGTACATTAACTAACCAATTTAGGCTCATAAACATAGTTTAATACTTTGAAAACCCTAGTTAGTCATCTTTGGGTCTATATGACCCAAATTCACCCAAAACACCCAATTTACTAACAAATGGGTCTTAGTGTTCATCACCTACACAAACCCTAGCTCTTAAACAATTAAAACAAGGAAGTTAGGTTTAGGGCTTACCACAACTATCAAAACGTAGCAATTGAGGAGATGAACAACTTTAGTGCTTGCACTTTGACCCGATTCAAGCTTCTTCTTCCTTAATTTGAGTTCTCTCACTCTAGAATCTAACTCTCTCTCTAGAATTGATTGGAAGATGATAAGGTGGGTGAATATGGAGTAAATGACACTCCTAACAACTGATCCAAGCCTTAAAGTCGGACCTTAAGTGGTTTTACCAAAATGCCCTCAAAATATCTTGATTAAAAACAAAGTGGGCTGTCAGCCCGTAATGGCGCGGCGCGCCATAAGGCTGTGCGGCGCGCCAATTGCCCAGATCAGCTTCTTTTGCCTTTTAATTAAATACAACGTAAACCCCACAACTTGAATAACTTATTCACACATATTTACAAGGAAAAATATTCGGGTCTTACAACTCTCCCCCACTTACATCGGAGCGCGTCCTCGCGATCCAAGCCGCATGACAAGCGGGAAGATAAACCAACACAAATTCCTCAGGCTCCCAAGTGAACTCGAAACCTTTACTCCGTCGCCATTGAACCTTAAAGGTCCTCACCTCTTTATTCCTCAACATTTTCACCTTCTCATCTAGTATAGCAATCGGTTCTTTCGATTTCTCTTTGACCCACTTCTCCCCAACAAATGGGAGTTCGACACCTTTGCCCATAAAGCATCTCATAAGGTGGCATCCCGATACTAGTATGATAACTATTATTGTACGAGAATTCCACCAAAGGCAAATGCTCATCCCAACTACCACCGAAGTCAATAATGCACGCTCGTAACATATCTTCCAAAGTTTGATTCGTACGTTCGGTTTGACCGTTCGTTTGAGGATGATACGTCGTGCTCAACTTTAATTGCGTACCCATATCTTCATGAAACTTTTCCTAAAATCGAGATGTGAAACGGGTATCTCGATCCGAAATAATAGATATAGGAACCCCATGTCGCGAGACCACTTCCTTGATAAACAACTTAGCCAAGGCCTCCAACGATATTGCTTCTTTAATGGGAAGAAACAAAGCACTTTTCGTCAATCGGTCAACTATCACCCAAATCGTATCAAATTGGGTTCTCGGCGTCTTAGGTAACTTTGTTATGAAATCCATGGTAATGTGCTCCCATTTCCATTTCGGAATTTCTAACGGTTGCAATTTACCATACGGCTTTTGGTGCTCGGCCTTTACTTGCAAACAAGTAACACATTGTTCAACATATTTTACAACATCACGCTTCATGCCCGGCCACCAATAATCTTTCTTCAAGTCAAGATACATTTTCATCGTGCCCGGGTGAATGGAATAATTTGACTTATGTGCTTCATCAAGTAGCACCCGTCGGTAATCACCCATCTTAGGCACCCACACCCTTCCTTGAAAAGACAACAACCCACGCGAACCCATAGTAATAAACTCCGATTGGCCCACGATTCGCTCCGTATGCTTGTTGTGAACGTAAGCCTCTATTTGAACCTCACCAAGCTTCACAAGAAAATCATTAGTAATAATCAAACATAACGATCCTACTCGTATCGCCGGATGTTGACTCTTTCGACTCAACGCATCCGCGACAACGTTCACCTTACCCGGATGATAAAGTATCTCACAATCATAGTCTTTTACCACATCCATCCATCTACGTTGATGATAATTCAAATCTCGTTGAGTAAAAAGATGTTTTAAATTCTTGTGATCCGAATAAATCGTACATTTGACACCATACAAGTAGTGGCGCCAAATTTTCAACACATGTACCACCGCCGCCAACTCAAGATCATGAGTCGGATATCTCGTTTCGTGTTCCTTTAATTGTCGAGAGGCGTAAGCAATGACTTTACCTCTTTGCATTAGAACACACCCGAGCCCATTTAACGAAGCATCACAATAAACCGGCATGTCTGAAAGGACCCATCCTAATCCATCTGGACTAAGTCCATATTGATTACAAATGATTCACAATAGTTGATTACATTGCGAGGTACTTGACCTCTATATGATACATTTTACAAACATTGCATTAGTTTTTAAAAGACAAACTTTCATTACAACGAAAGTTGACGACATGCATACCATTTCATAATATATTCAACTATAATTGACTTAATAATAATCTTGATGAACTCAACGACTCGAATGCAACGTCTTTTGAAATATGTCATGAATGACTCTAAGTAATATCTCTAAGATGAGCAAATGCACAGCGGAAGATTTCTTTCGTACCTGAGAATAAACATGCTTTAAAGTGTCAACCAAAAGGTTGGTGAGTTCATTAGTTTAACATAAATAATCATTTCATAATTTTAATAGACCACAAGATTTCATATTTCCATTTCTCATAAACATACGTCCCATGCATAGAGACAAAAATATCATTCATATGGATTGAACACCTGGTAACCGACATTAACAATATGCATATAAGAATATCCCCATCATTCCGGGATCCTCCTTCGGACATGATATAAATTTCGAAGTACTAAAGCATCCGGTACTTTGGATGGGACTTGCTGGGCCCGATAGATCTATCTTTAAAGTTCGCGTCAATTAGGGTGTCTGTTCCCTAATTCTTAGATTACCAGACTTAATAAAAAGGGGCATATTCGATTTCGATCATTCAACCATATAATGTAGTTTTGATTACTTGTGTCCATTTCGTAAAAACATTTATAAAAGCAGCGCATGTATTCTCAGTCCCAAAAATGTAAAGAGTAAAAGGGAATCAAATAAACTCACCTAATGTATTTTGTAGTAAAAATACATATGACGACATTCGACAAACTGAACAATGCAGGGTTGGTCTCGGATTCATGAACCTATATCAATTGTTTATATATTAATACATATACTCGTAATTGAATAAATCTATTTATTATTAATAGTGTATTTGTTATATTAATAATTTATAAGTTTCATTATTTATTTATACATTTTCATTTTATGTAAATCGAGATATTAATATAATTAAGTTATGTACTTTGAATATATCTTTGTATATAAAAATCTTTATTTTAAAACTATAGTCTTAACAATGTTTGTAAAACTTCTATTTTTATATTCGTAAACTATTTTTAATAATAATAATATTGATAGTTTTAATGATAACCTTAGTAAAATTGATAGTAATGATAATAAATTTTTATAATAATTGTTTTAATAATGATAAACATAATATTACTAACGATAATATTAATGATATTACTTATAACAATATTAAGGATAAATATGGTATTAATAATTATAGATATATTGATAACACTAGTGTTAATATAATGATACAAATTTTAATATCAGTGATAATAATAATATACCCTTATTACTTTCATAATAATAATAATGTCAATCATAATCATAGTGTTAATAATAATACTAAAATGATAAGTTTACTACTACTAATAATATTATTTATACTTATAATAATTAATGATAATAATAATAATAATAATACTTAAGGATAATACTAAATTGATAATAATATTTATGATACTTATATTAATACTATTGATAACAATAATTATAATACTAGTAATATTATCATTAACTAATAATAACAATAACAATAACAATAATAATAATAATAATCACAATAATAATAAAGATAATAATAATAACAATGATAATAATAATAATTAATATTAATAAGAGGACTACCTCACAATTAATGAGTCCATAAAAAAATATAGCTGCCTTTCCCCTGGATCGAACCTGTGACCTCTCGAAGCCCGACACCACACTAAACCAACCAGACTGATCTGTTTTTCTGTTATTATTCATACCCGTTTATTTTTAACTCGACTAATTCTGTTATCATCTTCTTCCCTTATTTCCAAATTAACCAGAGGTCGAATCCCCATCATACACTTTTAAATTGTTGTTATCAGAGATATCCCATTAAACAGAAACGATCCAATCAAGGTGTGAATTTATTTAGCGTATTAAACAAAAAAAAAATACGCTGTATCAAATGATATCATCGATTATGAACTCAAATATCAAGTTTAATTTCTAGGACGTTTTAGCAAGTGATTATAACACAAAAAAGGTTCCAAATTGAATTTAGAAACTATCTGGACTATCACTTAATCCTAATTCAAAACAGAAAAATTGAATTTAATTGAAGAACAAACGTTGACCTTTTGTTCTAAGAACTTTGACTCAAAAATTCACAATCAATACGAAAAATTGGATCTTTAAACTTTGCAGATAGTTTTAGTAGAAGATTTCTAATACTTCTGCATTTTTACATTTTGGAAATTCGATCGAATTCAAGTCTTTTGATTATCACATCAAGTAACAGAGTCGACTTCTTTTTTTTTTCTGCATTTAAATTCGAATGTGTAGTGATTGGGTAGTTGTAGTTGATAGGGAGGATTATGAATTGAATCATTGTGAGAAAACAGATGGTACTCGTTTTTGTTATATCAATTCAAGTCGACAGACTTTATTCCCACAGACAAGAATTTTAATAAATTAAATAAATAAAAATGCCATCCAGTTGTAATTGATTTCGTCTGTTAATGGGTTTTGATTTTGACTGATAACAAAATTAGAGACAGGATCCAAAAATCACTACAGTTTCGATGGGTAAGTGTAACAAGATATCGTACTAATTTTTGTGATTTTAAAGTTTATATAAATAATAAATATATTAGTAGTAATAATAATTATATCTTTTATATAAATAATAAATATATTAGTAGTAATAATAATTATATCTAATAATAATAAATAATAATGATATTGATAATAATAAGAATTTTAATAATATTATGATTAATGTTAATAAAAATAAAATGTATTATTTTCTAATAATAATAATTACATTAATATTACTTAATGACAATAATAACTATAAAATTGATAACAATAATTTTATTATTGATAATATTAATAAATTGTATTGATTTTTATGATAACTATAATAATAATGATTTTTAATAATAATGGTATAATAATGTATAATAATAATACAAATAATGATATTAATGATAGTGATATTGTTAAGAATGATATTTATATTAATAATCATAATAATAATATAACAAGTTATATATATCAAATTTTACAAATAATAATAATGAAAGTATTGAACATAATATTAATATAATAACTACGTTCAATTTTGTAATTAAATTTGATATAATACAATTTATTAATTATATCATATTTACTATTTATAATATATTGAATTCTTTAATATTTATTTATTACAATATATATATAATAATATTTATGTATTGAATATATATATATTTATAGATTCATTTTAAATTACAAAATTATTATCTTATATATTATTTTCCATATTTAACTCTAATGATTAAATTATAATTTATAATTTCAATTCATTGTATGTATTTATATTTATATATATATGTACATATTCATTTACAAGCAATTGTTCGTGAATCTTCGGGAATAGCCAAGGGTTATTGATTACATGACTATAGTTTCCAAAACTTTTGAGACTCAATATTACAGACTTTGCTTATCGTGTTGGAAACGTATAAAGATTAAAGTTTAAATTTGTTCGAAAATTCCCGGGTCACTACAGTACCTACCCGTTAAAGAAATTTCATCCCGAAATTTGAGTGAGGTCGTCATGGCTCACTATAAAAAATGTTTTCATGACGAATATGAGTTGATAAATGGAGTTTTATCATCATTGAGTAATATGGATAAAACTATTCGATTATTCATAGAGTACGAATGAAGCTATCACAAAAGAGTGAAATGAATAAATGAAGTTTCGTTTTAACTTTTGACGTTGTCTTGGTTGAATTCCGGAATTCAAGGGATTTAAAGAAAATCTTCGAAACCTAAAAGATTTGATTCTTCGGCGAGTAAGGAAATTAAGATCTCTATATTTAAATACGGTGATCTGCCTCGATTGCTCTGTCTGATATTTCCCTTATAAATTAAATTCTTCCGCTCCATTATTCTCACCATTCCTATACTTTCTTTCTTAATTCATACATCCAAAAGATTGTGAAAATGCTTAATCCAATTCTGATCCTTGTCCTCATCCTTACTATTGCAACAATCATTCTCCTTTTCCAACTTCCACCAGAGGAATCTGTTTTCTTCTACTTCGCCCTTGGAATTTAGTGCTTTTAATTCTCCCGTGTCTTTATGTTGCGATAAACATTGATAGTCACGGTTTGTAATATATGTATTGTTATCGGGATTTATATTCTCCCTTATATTTTAGAGTCCTTACTTCTGTTTTCTATAATCATTGTCATCCCCAGTTAACGTTCTCTCCTATTTGCTGCGATTTATACTCCAATTTATATTTCGAGCCTTGTCCCTTCGTTTCTTCTTTTTGCGATTAGGCACCGATTGTAATGGTCTAGAATTCGCAGATATAAACTTCAGAATGAACATTGTTAATGTTCTAAGAAGGAAATCGTAATGACACGATTTGATTTGTCAAATTACCAGAATCACTGAGAATAGAACTATCAAGAATATATTTTCTTGATATGTTCGGAAGTTAATTTGAATGAAAGAGTTATGTAACATGGCACGTGATGACGATATGTTCTGTGAATCATCACGTTCCATTAGAAACTCAGCATGACTTAATGTAATATAATCACGTTGATCAAGTGTCATTATATTATACTAACTCATGCTTCGGTTCCCAACATTACTTCAATAACATTCATATTTTAAGTTCGAAAGTTTACAGAATATAGAAACTAACAGTTTCTATATGATGTAACACTGATATCATGAAGAGATTAATGATTTCAGATAAGAATACTTATGAAAATATCTTCAGAAATATGGAGGATATTTATAATAAAAGATACGATGATATCTTGTAATTTCTAATATCGATGGATGATGATGAAGATTTATCCGTAAGGGTTTAGATTTGGAAGCAAGGTATTTGCTAAAGACTTCATCAGAAATAGAATCATTTAGATTCTTTGAAGTCAAACTTATTCTTTGTGATTTGTCCATGGCTTCCTTCATAGTTTCGCATAATCTGCTTTTCAGTACTAAATTTCTATTGAATGTTTTCAATATAATGATACACAGAAAGTACGAAGAGGTATATAATTTCGGACGAGAATATTTATGAAAATATCCTCAGAAATATCTAAGATATTGATGATGATATTTTGAAATTTCTAAGTTCGATGGTTGATGGAGAAAGATTTTCCTTAAGATTTTAACATGACTTCGGAGCAAGATATTCTCTAAAGATTTCATCGAATTCAGAATTACCTGGATTCTTTGAATATAGGGTTTGGTCCTTGTATTTGTCCTTGGTCTCCTTCGTGGTTAGCTCAATCCATTTTCTAGTACCAACTTTTCTGAGCTTTTCCAACATACTATTCTTTATCATCAAACTTCCGATGATTAAGGTCATTTACGGTTGTCTATGGTTTCTGCTGCTTTATTCAACATTTTCAACATTCATAGTATTGATTTGTGACTGGCTTTTCAGAATTCCAGAAGGAGAGATAATAATTCTAAAAGATAAATGTCATACATATAACCGTTGATGTAGATATGCTGTGAGTTTTCAAAGTACTGATTGCTGATTCCCAGTAATTGGTATGTCAGTCCTCGTCACAAGATGCGGATGAGTATATGATAGGGTTTTAATGAATAAATATAATGATTTGTCAGAGAGATTTAAGCCAAGAAGTAACGAGGTTGCTGGTATGTCTGCTGGTAATATGGTGGAATATAAAAGAATTCTCCGGTATCAAAAAGGGTAATCGTCTATATCAGGATTTTAGTAAGGTTACTTCGAATGAAAAGTCGAAGTTAACTTGATGGAGCTGTGACAAAATTGGCTACCTTGAAAAGGGATCGCAAAGTTATTTTTTGCTAATAAATGCCAAAGGATCTGACACGGCTACGTGTTAAACTTTTACTCAGTTGCCGAGAGTTTCTCAGGTGCATAACTATATGCATAAATCTTTCCTTCTGTAGATGAAGTGCGGTTGATTCATCCTCCCGATTGAGGTGATTTCAAGAATCACGAAAGGTTTGAACGCAGATTGAAATTGTCAAGATACAAATGAGGTTTATCGTCAAGATACAAATGAGGTTTAAGATGAAAATCAAGTGGCAAACTTGAAGAATTGTTTAGTTTCATATATTATAATCAATATTTTAATTCATTTTAATTGTCCAGTGTTGGTAGTCCACAGTTGATATTCCACAGTAACAGTCCAGTAATTCATATATAATTTAATATATAATATTCGAATTGATTACTAAATATCGTGACCCGTGTACATGTCTCAGACTCGATCACAACTCAAAGTATATATATTATTTGAGAATCAACCTCAACCCTGTATAGAGAACTCGATCATTACTGCATATAGAGTGTCTATAGTGATTCCAAATAATATATATAGATGCGTCGATATGATATGTCAAAACCTTGTATACATGTCCCGATATTTAAAGTGCGTAGAATAAATAACAGAAATTAAATGACGATAAATAAAGTGCGTAAAGTAAATAACAGAAATTAAATGACGATAAATAAAATTGCGAGAATGTAAATTGCGATAAATAAACTGCGATAAATAAATTGCGATAATTAAATGGTAATACGGAATTAACAGTTAGCTAGGAACAGTTAGCTAGGATTTTGTCAGCGTGGATTCTTAATAGAATTTCATATTGTTAATTAGTCTGTTTCTAATCAATTTTTATTGTGTCCATTATTTCTTCATTATGCCACTTGTTGGATTCTGATAGGTCAAAATCCAAATATGTATTTGGATGAATATGGTTATTCGGTGGTGAACGGATTTGTATATCGGTGGATGTAAGTAGGATAGTATATGACTGTTGAAACAGATTCGAAGAACGTACAATGTAACATATTAATGTGAAATTTAATTATTCCTCGGGTATTACCTACCCGTTAAAATATTTTCACCATTAACAGTTTGTACAAGAGAATTTTTAATTACAATCTTTATGAAAACATACATACATATATATTTTCTTCAGATGTATTCATGGATTTAATGAGTTAATATGATATTAAACTCATTTGCTTTTTAGTTGGAACTAGAATAAATAATCTCTAAACCTTTAGAGATTACATATTCTCCATGTCGAACGAAGATAAATGAGGTAGAACGATACGTAGAACGAAGATCATACTCAAAGTACAGATGATGATATTGAAGCATGGATTGTTGATGGTACTGGTGCTGTTATTGATGGTACTGTTGGTGTCAGTGATGTTGCTGAAGCTGGTACATTTTGCACCATATTCTTCGAATTGATTATTCGAGCGCGAAGTTCGTTGACTTATTACTCCAGGATGATTGTCGGTCGGAACGAGCGGATGAATAAGGTTTAGAATTGTGGATAGAATATAATCTTGTCGAGTTACCCTGGAAATGAGACTGAAAATGGTGTCTTGAACAGGTTCGCCGGTAAACGCTTCAGGTTCATTGTCAAGAGTGCAGGTTGGTTGGTGGAAAGGATCGCCTTTTTCTCGTCTCCATTGGTTAAGTCGACTACGAACCCATCAGATGAATTGATGATGGCCGATTGGTTGATCCATTCCAGTTATACTGCTTTCGGAGTTCAAGTGTGTTTCCATATCGAAATAACTGTCGGAATAACTATCGGAATAGTTATCGGAATCTGAAGGACTCGAACTGGTTGAGGGATTCATCTCGTACAATCAGATGAAGGATTTTCGATAAGAAATAGATTATAGGATGTAGATTAGTACCCTGCAATACAAAATTTACATATGCATATATAATACTAAAATCCCATAAGTTACGGAGGAATCTACGGAAGTTGTCAGGCAAAGTTACAGTAACAGATACGCTAAGATATGAAGTAGCAGATACGCTAAGATATGAATTTTGTCTATACACTATTCATGCAGTCAATGCAGTAAAACGTGTCTAGACTAAGAATGATAAGCAAGTGATTCTCTAAGAATGATAAACAGGTAATTTTTGACACGAAATGATAAGCAAAACTTTTGACATGCAGACACGGTCGAAGTCCAGACTCACTAATGCATCCTAACGACTTATCAGTTAGACACACTAATGCAGACATGGTTCGCTAAGACCACCGCTCTGATACCAACTGAAAGGACCCATCCTAATCCATCTGGACTAAGTCCATATCGATTACAAATGATTCACAATAGTTGATTACATTGCGAGGTACTTGACCTCTATATGATACATTTTACAAACATTGCATTCGTTTTTAAAAGACAAACTTTCATTACAACGAAAGTTGACGACATGCATACCATTTCATAATATATTCAACTATAATTGACTTAATAATAATCTTGATGAACTCAACGACTCGAATGCAACGTCTTTTGAAATATGTCATGAATGACTCTAAGTAATATCTCTAAGATAAGCAAATGCACAGCGGAAGATTTCTTTCGTACCTGAGAATAAACATGCTTTAAAGTGTCAACCAAAAGGTTGGTGAGTTCATTAGTTTAACATAAATAATCATTTCATAATTTTAATAGACCACAAGATTTCATATTTCCATTTCTCATAAACATACGTCCCATGCATAGAGACAAAAATATCATTCATATGGATTGAACACCTGGTAACCGACATTAACAATATGCATATAAGAATATCCCCATCATTCCGGGATCCTCCTTCGGACATGATATAAATTTCAAAGTACTAAAGCATCCGGTACTTTGGATGGGGCTTGCTGGGCCCGATAGATCTATCTTTAGAGTTCGCGTTAATTAGGGTGTCTGTTCCCTAATTCTTAGATTACCAGACTTAATAAAAAGGGGCATATTCGATTTTGATCATTCAACCATATAATGTAGTTTTGATTACTTGTGTCCATTTCGTAAAAACATTTATAAAAACAGCGCATGTATTCTCAGTCCCAAAAATGTAAAGAGTAAAAGGGAATCAAATAAACTCACTGATGACGTGCGAGGTGTATATAAAATAGTTATTATTTTACTAGGAAAATACTATTAAATACGATACAATTTTACACAAGATATTTATTTATTTATAGAATGGATATACTTAAACCTTGCTACAACACTTATAGGCAGTGTACCTAATCGTACAGTAGTGTAGTTTTTAGTAAGTCCGGTTCGTTCCACAGGGAAATCTTTAAACAAAGCTCAACGCTATATTAATTTACTTTTATAAAAATACAAATATATATATAAGTAATATTATTATTATAAAGGGGGGTTTTTACCGTTTAATGACCGGTTTGTCGATTTTAAAACTTTAGTCGCAGTTAAAACCTAATGTAAAATATAAAATAAATACAAGACTTTAAATTAAAGCGTAAAGTAAATAACGATAATGAAATTGCGAATAATAAAAATGCGATATAATTAAATTGCGATAATTAAAAGTACGATAATTAAAAGTGCGATTAAATAACAATAAATAAAAGTGCGATAATTAGAAGTGCAATTAAATATAAAATAAAGGAAATTAAATATGAAATAAATGAATTATGCTTATTTAAACTTCCGTAATCATGATGTTTGACGTGTTGATTTTAGTTTTATGCCCATGGGTTAATTGTCCTTTGTCCTGGATTATTCAATATGTCCGTCTGGTTTTTGTCCATAACAGTCCATCAGTCATAAATATAAATTGCAAGTGTCCTTGTCAAATTATTATTATACCCGAAGATAAATATTCCAACTAATTGGGGATTCGAATTGTAACAAGGTTTTAATACTTTGTTTAATGAATACACCAGGTTATCGACTGCGTGTAAACCAAGGTTTTACTACTTTGTTAACAATTACACCAATTACCCTTGAATGTAATTTCACCCCTGTTTTAATTATTCTAGTGGCTATTAATCCATTCCCGTGTCCGGTTAAATGAACGATTATTCGTACATATAAATACCCCGCCCATCGTGTCCGATCGAGTGTATATGGTAGTTTATAGGGACGCCCAATTGTAAATCTTTATATTAACATTAACAAACTTTCATTTAGTTAAACAAATATAAAGCCCATTAATAGCCCATAGTCTAGTTTCCACAAGTGTCGTTCTTTTGTCCAAACCCCAATTATGGTACAAAGCCCAATTACCCAATTTTAGTAATTAGCCCAACATCATGATTACTTCGTTTTAAATAAGCATAATAATAACTTAGCTACGAGACATTAATATAAAAAGGTTGAACATAACTTACAATGATTAAAAATAGCGTAGCGTTACACGGACAGAATTTCGACTTACACCCTTACAACATTCGCTAACATACCCTTATTATTAGAATTATAATTAAAATTAAAATATAAATTATAAATATAAATATATTACGTATATATTGAGAGAGAGATTGAGAAAAAAGATGATAAATTCGATCAGAATTCGGTTGGCTTTATAGCCAGAAGTGAAATTTGGGGCTCCGCGACTCGCGGTAAAATGGCCTTAAAACTCCGCGAGTCGCGGAGAGGTATTTACAGTTCACACCCTTGGAGTTTCTGGCTGCCGACGGTTTTTAATATATATATATAATATATATATAATTAATATAATTAATTATATATTATATTATATTTATATACATAGTTAACTTGTAATTTTTAGTCCGTTGCGTCGAGCGTTAAGAGTTGACTCTGGTCCCGGTTCCGGATTTTCGAACGTCCTCGCGTACAATTTAATATCTTGTACTTTGCGTTTTGAATCTTGTACTCTTGTGATTTCGAGACGTTTCTTATCAATAATTGGAACCTTTTTGATTGTCTTTTGTTCTTTTGAGCTTTTTGGTCGTTTGCGTCTTCAATTCGTCGAATCTGTCTTTTGTCTTCACCTTTTATTATTTAAACGAATATCACTTGTAAATAGAACAATTGCAACTAAAAGCTTGTCTTTCTTGAGGAATAATGCTATGAAATATATGTTCGTTTTTAGCATTATCACTCACCTAATGTATTTTGTAGTAAAAATACATATGACGACATTCGATAAACTGAACAATGCAGGGTTGGCCTCGAATTCACGAACCTATATTATTTGTTTATATATTAATACATATACTCGTAATTGAATAAATCTATTTATTATTAATAGTGTATTTGTTATATTAATAATTTATAAGTTTCATTATTTATTTATACATTTTCATTTTATGTAAATCGAGATATTAATATAATTAAGTTATGTACTTTGAATATATCTTTGTATATAAAAATCTTTATTTTTACACTATAGTCTTAACAATGTTTGTAAAACTTCTATTTTTATATTCGTAAACTATTTTTAATAATAATAATATTGATAGTTTTAATGATAACCTTAGTAAAATTGATAGTAATGATAATAAATTTTTATAATAATTGTTTTAATAATGATAAACATAATATTACTAACGATAATATTAATGATATTACTTATAACAATATTAAGGATAAATATGGTATTAATAATTATAGATATATTGATAACACTAGTGTTAATATAATGATACAAATTTTAATATCAGTGATAATAATAATATACCCTTATTACTTTCATAATAATAATAATGTCAATCATAATCATAGTGTTAATAATAATACTAAAATGATAAGTTTACTACTACTAATAATATTATTTATACTTATAATAATTAATGATAATAATAATAATAATACTTAAGGATAATACTAAATTGATAATAATATTTATGATACTTATATTAATACTATTGATAACAATAATTATAATACTAGTAATATTATCATTAACTAATAATAACAATAACAATAACAATAATAATAATAATAATCACAATAATAATAAAGATAATAATAATAACAATGATAATAATAATAATTAATATTAATAAGAGGACTACCTCACAATTAATGAGTCCATAAAAAAAATATAGCTGCCTTTCCCCTGGATCGAACCTGTGACCTCTCGAAGCCCGACACCACACTAAACCAACCAGACTGATCTGTTTTTCTGTTATTATTCATACCCGTTTATTTTTAACTCGACTAATTCTGTTATCATCTTCTTCCCTTATTTCCAAATTAACCAGAGGTCGAATCCCCATCATACACTTTTAAATTGTTGTTTTCAGAGATATCCCATTAAACAGAAACGATTCAATCAAGGTGTGAATTTATTTAGCCAATTAAACAAAAAAAAATACGCTGTATCAAATGATATCATCGATTATGAACTCAAATATCAAGTTTAATTTCTAGGACGTTTTAGCAAGTGATTATAACACAAAAAAGGTTCCAAATTGAATTTAGAAACTATCTGGACTATCACTTAATCCTAATTCAAAACAGAAAAATTGAATTTAATTGAAGAACAAACGTTGACCTTTTGTTCTAAGAACTTTGACTCGAAAATTCACAATCAATACGAAAAATTGGATCTTTAAACTTTGCAGATAGTTTTAGTAGAAGATTTCTAATACTTCTGCATTTTTACATTTTGGAAATTCGATCGAATTCAAGTATTTTGATTATCACATCAAGTAACAGAGTCGACTTCTTTTTTTTTTTCTGCATTTAAATTCGAATGTGTAGTGATTGGGTAGTTGTAGTTGATAGGGAGGATTATGAATTGAATCATTGTGAGAAAATAGATGGTACTCGTTTTTGTTATATCAATTCAAGTCGACAGACTTTATTCCCACAGACAAGAATTTTAATAAATTAAATAAATAAAAATGCCATCCAGTTGTAATTGATTTCGTCTGTTAATGGGTTTTGATTTTGACTGATAACAAAATTAGAGACAGGATCCAAAAATCACTACAGTTTCGATGGGTAAGTGTAACAAGATATCGTACTAATTTTTGTGATTTTAAAGTTTATATAAATAATAAATATATTAGTAGTAATAATAATTATATCTAATAATAATAAATAATAATGATATTGATAGTAATAAGAATTTTAATAATATTATGATTAATGTTAATAAAAATAAAATGTATTATTTTCTAATAATAATAATTACATTAATATTACTTAATGACAATAATAACTATAAAATTGATAACAATAATTTTATTATTGATAATATTAATAAATTGTATTGATTTTTATGATAACTATAATAATAATGATTTTTAATAATAATGGTATAATAATGTATAATAATAATACAAATAATGATATTAATGATAGTGATATTGTTAAGAATGATATTTATATTAATAATCATAATAATAATATAACAAGTTATATATATCAAATTTTACAAATAATAATAATGAAAGTATTGAACATAATATTAATATAATAACTACGTTCAATTTTGTAATTAAATTTGATATAATATAATTTATTAATTATATCATATTTACTATTTATAATATATTGAATTCTTTAATATTTATTTATTACAATATATATATAATAATATTTATGTATTAAATATATATATATATATATATATTTATAGATTCATTTTAAATTACAAAATTATTATCTTATATATTATTTTCCATATTTAATTCTAATGATTAAATTATAATTTATAATTTCAATTCATTGTATGTATTTATATTTATATATATATGTACATATTCATTTACAAGCAATTGTTCGTGAATCTTCGGGAATAGCCAAGGGTTATTGATTACATGACTATAGTTTCCAAAACTTTTGAGACTCAATATTACAGACTTTGCTTATCGTGTTGGAAACATATAAAGATTAAAGTTTAAATTTGTTCGAAAATTCCCGGGTCACTACAATGTCTTCCACTCCTTCCGGCAACACTAACACCGGAGCTTGACACAACTTCTCTTTTAACAATTGGAAAGCAATTTCTTGTTCGTTCTCCCAATTAAATCTCGCGTTCTTCCTCATCAATTTCGTCAATGAAGAAGCAATCTTAGAAAAGTCTTGGATAAACCGACGATAATAACCGGCCAATCCGAGAAAACTTCGGATTTCCGTAGGCGTAGTCGGTTGTCCCCAACTCTTCACCGTCTCGATCTTCCCCGGATCTACTTGAATACCGTTTTCGTTCACAATATGACCAAGGAATTGAACTTCCCTTAGCCAAAATTCACATTTGGAGAACTTTGCATACAACTTCTCCTTTCGTAGAGTCTTTAATACTTCACGCAAATGATGTTCATGCTCGTTCATACTTTTCGAGTAGACTAGTATGTCGTCAATGAACACTATTACCGACTTGTCCAACATAGGTTGGCACACTCGGTTCATAAGATCCATGAATGCCGCAGGTGCATTCGTAAGACCAAAAGGCATAACCACGAACTCAAAATGCCCATAACGCGTTCGAAAAGCCGTTTTCTCAATGTCTTCCTCACGGACCCGCATTTGGTGATTGCCGGACCGTAGGTCAATCTTTGAGAAATACGTCGCACCTTGGAGTTGGTCAAACAAATCGTCAATCCGAGACAATGGATAACGATTCTTGATCGTCACTTTATTCAACTCCCGATAATCGATGCACATCCGCATACTTCCATCTTTCTTTTTCACAAATAATACCGAAGCGCCCCATGGCGAAGCACTCGGTCGAATAAAACCCTTCTCGAGCAACTCTTGGGTTTGATTTAACAACTCTTGCATTTCCATTGGTGCTAAACGATAAGGAGTTTTAGCAATGGGAGTAGCTCCCGGAACCAACTCAATACGAAACTCAACTTGTCTTTCCGCCGGAACACCCGGTAATTCGTCCGGAAAAACGTCTTCGAATTCACTAACAACCAGAATTTCACGAATGGGTGGTGGCTCATCACGAGTATCAACAACATGGGCAAGGAAAGCCATGCCACCACTAACAACAAAACGACGTGCCCGTGCAAAAGTGCATATCGGCGTCGGTCTCCTTCGCTTATCACCATGAATAATTAACTCTCCCCCACTTGGGGTCTTCACACGAATAAATTTTTCATGGCATGCAATATCGGCTCTATTACGATCGAGCCAATCCATACCCACAACAATATCAAAGTCGCCCAAGGTCATTGGAAAGAGATCAATTTTAAAGGTTTCGGCACCGAAAACAACATCACAATTTTCACACACTTCAACCACTAGCACCGTCTTGCCGTTCGCTATCTCGACTTCTACCAAACGACTTAACTTAGCTAACGGTCTGGGACAACTTCGTTCGATTGCTTGGCTTCATCATTGGTCATCAAATAGTTTCGACCCCTTGCCGTACCCGCCGCCTTCTCTAAACGCTTAACATTATCATTGCGCATCTCGGGACACTCCGGCCTCTTGTGCCCTTCCTTTCCACAATTAAAACAAGTAAGCTTGGTTATGGACGATGATTTAGGGCATTCGCGAGCCATGTGCCCCTTTTGACCACAACTGTAATAAGAATAGGAAAAATCACCGGGAGTACCCTTCTTCACGCTACCAACACTCTCGGAACCCTTCTTGTTAGAAAAATTCTATTGACTAGTAGCTTCAAACTTCTTTTTGCCGAAGGTAAAGCCACTCTTTCTCAAGATGAGCGACTTGAACCCTTTGGCCATATCAAACAACTCGTCAAAACTCTTCACCACATTTACACTTATCTTATCTTGATAACAATCATTCAACGTTCGGTAAAAGTCTTCCTTCAACATCTTATCATTACCGATATACTCCGGGCAAAATTGAGTCTTGGATAAAAACACGAATTTGAGAGTGTTCAAATCCATCGACCCTTGCCTCAAGGAACGCAACTCGTCCTTAAGCCTTGTGAGATCGGCCGAAGTTCGGTATTCATTGAAAAACTCCACCTTGAATTCATCCCACATAAATTCCATACATTGTTCTTCGCCATAGATTCGGATTTTCGTGTCCCACCATAACTTAGCCCCGCCCCTTAACATACTAGACCCGTACCTTGTCTTCTTGTCGAGAGGACATTCACAAGTTCAGAAAGCCCCCTCCATGTCGGAGATCCATCGGGCACTCTTAAGAGGATCTCTTTCGCCATCAAAAGTGGGAGGTTGAGAATCCTTGAAGTTCTTATAGTAAAAGTCACGTCTACCCACATTATCTTCGTGAAAGACGGCCTTAACTTGCTCCCTTACAACATTGACTAGTTGCTCGTCAATCGAGTCAAGAAACATCTTCTTAATCTCTACGAGATATTCCGCCTTTTGAGCCTTAAGGATGGCCTCAATCTTGGCCGTAAGCTCGGCGTCCTCACTCGTACCACCGTTATCAATTTCGGGTCCATTTCTCGTCTTCATTCTATAAAACGAAATAAGTTAAACGTCGAAACAAAAGGACACAACACGTAAGTATATACATGTACCCACACTACTCCATCTCGCTCAACAATCATCGTACATTGCTTGTTTGACACGATTTGCACTCGTAACAATGGTAGTTAATCATTGCTACGCGAGCACGTCGTATTAACTTGCTAGTACAACGTCTATCTCGCTTGATGACTCGCTAAACACACCACAAAGCAATTTGTACATGGTTAGTTCACATAAACTTATGCACTAATAATTCCCGATCCGACCCAAAGTCCTACAAGTCCCGTATAAGCATACACACAATAAAGTCTAAGTCTAGGCACCTATCTCAAGTCGCCTAAATCCCTTAGACCATGCTCTGATACCACTTGTAACAACCCAAACCAACCTTCGACCAAACCATGCTTAAATACCAAAAAAAAAAAATTTGCTGCACAGTGAATTGGCGCGGCACGCCAGGTAGGGGCGCGGCGCGCCATTCGGGTCTGTCCGGAAAGTCTCAAAATGCGAAAAAGATTGACTAGTTCCCGACACTTTTAGACGAAACGCTTTTTACCATACATCCAAATATGTAACACTAACCCGTTTCAAACATAAAATCAATGTTTTACAAGTGGGGCCCACACGACCTAAATTACAAGTTTAATACAAGTTAAGAGTTTCGACCACCAAAAAGTTTAAGTTCCAAACTACACAATGAGCATGACGTTTGGGATTAAACTACCCAACTATCGGTCAAACTCCAAGAGCTACTAAAGCCAAAAGCGTCCCCTAGCATCAAGCAGGATCTCTAGTCCAAAACGATGCCCTTACCCTTGTCCAAAACCGAACCTATAAAATGGTAAACAATAAGAGGGTAAGCAAAGCTTAGTGAATGCAATAATTATACGAGTACATATATAATATACCTACTTGCAATCACTTACACAAATACCGCAAACATGCTAGCAAACACAATTAGCTTATCATCACATTTACAAGCTATAACCTCCAATAATCAAGCTAGCATATCACAAGCATATATAACATGTACAAAGGTAATATGCTCACACTACAACACAAACCATGGTTAACCAATCGCACAAGGAACGGTGTTTAAAGACCGTCAGTGTTCACAACAACCATTAGTGCACTTAACACTTCGCACACTAACCCCTCGGGTGGCATCTTAACACTTCGATACTTCACCCCGGGTGGCGCCTTAATACTTCGGCACTTCACCCCGAGTGGCGTCTTAACACTTCGACACTTCACTCTTCACCTTACATGGAGTGGCATCTTAACACGTCGATACTTCACTCCCGAGTGGCGTCTTAACACCTCGACACTTCACTCGCCACGTGAATGTGGTGTCTTAGCACATCGACACTTCACATCTCACGCTACACAAATAAATACATTATATATCCACGCATATAATTATTCCACTCACCTTAGAGTCTTCGTGAAAGATAACCGAGCTTGAGAAACCTCAAAGTAATGTACCTATCACATTATACATATTATCAAACGCAAACTCAAGTCGGTCAACCAATTCTTCCACCATTCCTAAGTCATTTTGACCCAAGGTGCAATTTCAACCCATTTGAACCCTTAACCCTAATTTTGGGTCGACACACACCAAAACCCTAATCATTAACCAAGATGAGTTTAAAAACCTTTCAAGCACAAAGTTTATGCATCAAACACTTACATTTACCCACTTAGGTCCATCATGACCCATTTGACCATTTAAAGCCAATACACCCATTTCGGGTCACCCACTAACCCACTTAACACCCATTTACATATATATAAGTGTGCTAGTACATTAACTAACCAATTTAGGCTCATAAACATAGTTTAATACTTTGAAAACCCTAGTTAGTCATCTTTGGGTCTATATGACCCAAATTCACCCAAAACACCCAATTTACTAACAAATGGGTCTTAGTGTTCATCACCTACACAAACCCTAGCTCTTAAACAATTAAAACAAGGAAGTTAGGTTTAGGGCTTACCACAACTATCAAAACGTAGCAATTGAGGAGATGAACAACTTTAGTGCTTGCACTTTGACCCGATTCAAGCTTCTTCTTCCTTAATTTGAGTTCTCTCACTCTAGAATCTAACTCTCTCTCTAGAATTGATTGGAAGATGATAAGGTGGGTGAATATGGAGTAAATGACACTCCTAACAACTGATCCAAGCCTTAAAGTCGGACCTTAAGTGGTTTTACCAAAATGCCCTCAAAATATCTTGATTAAAAACAAAGTGGGCTGTCAGCCCGTAATGGCGCGGCGCGCCATAAAGCTGTGCGGCGCGCCAATTGCCCAGATCAGCTTCTTTTGCCTTTTAATTAAATACAACGTAAACCTCACAACTTGAATAACTTATTCACACATATTTACAAGGAAAAATATTCGGGTCTTACATGAACAACCTTCTGTTGTTCATACGTTGTACGTGGCTAATTAGGGTGAGCTCGGGCGGTGGGAAGGGGGGCGGTTACTCCGACAAGTCCTCGCATATCTCCTCCTCCGAGGATCAACCTTAGTGGGCATGTAATCCGAGGGGTACTCCTCCTCGGTTGCGTGAAGTAATGTTTCGATCTCCGAAACGGTGGAACGGTAGTAACAGGTGGATTACAATACTAATCCTTAGGGTTAAACGTGTGAGAAAAAGGGTTCAGAAAAACATCTGAACTAGGAAAGATAAGTTCTCTAAGTCGGTACAGCGAAAACCAAACGGGTAGCAGCACGTAAATAGGCATAGTAACTACAGCAGCCTAGATCATATACAGCAGTACATAGCATGGCAACAAAAACAGTTCTAAACAGAAGCAACATGCAAAAGTAGGTAGTAGTATGCGGTAACGAGAATAAGTAGCAGCATGCAGTAATTTTACATAGCAGTAAAAGGGAAACGGTAGCATGCAGCAAGTTCATACAGCAGTAAAAGTAAGCAGTGGCATGCAGTAGTAATAAGCATTAACATGTAGTAATATAACACAGTAGCATGCAGCAGGTTCCGCAGAAACAAGTAAACTAGCAAGTTGTAGATTAGTCCTATTAGTGAATCCTACTTAGGTCCGGTCTAGACTCACTAATGCAACCTAATTCCCTACAACCAATGCTCTGATACCAAATGTGACGCCCCGTACAAAACCATCGTGTACGGATCATCAACAACAGGATCATTACAAGGTCAAACACTATATGCTGTTTGAAAACCAGTTTTACATTCATGAAAAGATAGCGTTTTACAAAAGATGACTAGAAAACATTAACATGAGTACATAATACAAAGGTCATTACAAAGCTATTGTTTTGAAAATAACATAAGTTGCAAATGCAAAGTAAAGTTCCATGCTTGAGACATTTCTAAGTAATGCAGCGGAAGTCTAACACAGCAAGTTTGTAACAGCAAGTCTATAACAGCAAGTCTAACACCAAGACTGCAAGTTTAACAGCGGATGCAACATCGTCTAAGCACCTGAGAAATACATGCTTAAAAAGTCAACACGAATGTTGGTGAGCTATAGTTTAAGTTGTAACAGTAACGTAAGGTAGGCCACGAGATTTCAGTGCTTCAAACAAGCATTTCAAATCAGTAATTCAAATCAGTATGATAAAGTATATGTATAACCGTGGGCACCCGGTAACTAGACTTAACGTTTATAACCCCCTGAAAGTACACTTGGCGAGTGCGTATGTCTACGAAGTATTAAACACCCGTTAAATGCTAGCGCGACTAGCCCGAGTGGGGATGTCAAACCCTATGGATCCATATCTAAGATTCGTGTTCACCGGTTCAAAAACCAATGACTAAACGTTACCGTGCTAAAGGGAATATTTATGCCGTTGTATAACCCACACACATATAAAGTTTAAGTACTCGTGCCTAGTATGTAAAACGTAAAAAGCGCATGTATTCTCAGTCCTAAAAATAGTAAAAGTGGTAAAAAGGGATGCTATAACTCACAGTGATAAAAGCGGTAAAGTCGGTAATGAAAGTACGCAAGTAGTAAGTCGGTCCGAAAGGTCGTCAACCTAAATCAAGGGTTACTAGGTCAGTAGGTTGTCTTTATAAATTCTAATAGTGTATAAAATAAGTTTAAGTGTCATCATCATCATCATCGTTCATCATCATACAAGCTAAGTAAGTTCGACAAGAATAGAGATCGAAACAATAGGCTGATTCGGTCAGCTGCTACGACCTCTACGTAAATTAAAAAGACACATAGTCAGTGGATATGGCTCCGTATATGAGTCCCCTAACAGCTGACCAATTTCTAGACTCAAACTCGCCTTAGTTTGACCGTGGTGACGGTCTGAGTGCGAGTAGGTCCGAATTTTCTGCACAACGTTACAAAGGAGTATTGACTTTCGGAAGGCCATAGATCCTAAACCGTAACTCAGTTTAAGACGAGGTCTAAATGGAAAATCATCTACTCGAAACGAACTAACTGAAAGTCAACTTTTAAGTAGCCCAGTGGACTGATCAGACACGACAAACAGAAGCTAAGGTGCTCCGGTGGGATTCTTAGTGCTTGATGCTCATCACGGTTCTCATCCTTGATGCTTGTAGCTTCAAGTGTACAACTCGTTGATGGTTTAGCATCACCTTGACTAAGAATTCACCATCAATACACAATATTTTAAGGCGAAGTAAGAGCACAACAAGTTACAAGGTCACAAAGCTAGAAAGCTTGAACCTTTAAGTGTTCTTGAAGATCTTGAAGCATAAAGCTTGGATCTTGAAGATACATGAAGATTACAAACAAAATTTTGAATCTCTTCAACAAAATAGCAAGATCAAAGCAAAAAGAACTTAGATCTAACAATAAGATATGAAGATTCAAGCTAGATAACTTGTATCTTAATTGTTCTTGAAGATCTTGAAGCATAAAGCTTAGATCTTGAAGATGCATGAAGATTACAAACAAAAGTTTGAATCTTTATCACAAAATAACTAGATTAAAGCATAAAAGAAGTAGATCTATAAAGTTGGTGAAGATTCAAAGCTAGAAAGCTTGAATCTTCCATGTTCTTGAAAGATTCATGCTTGAATCAACAAGATATAAGCAAGATTAAAGCTAAAAGGAACTTTGATCTCCATAATATGATGATGATGGCCACGAAAATGAAAGGAAAAGAAGAAGAAAAAGAAAACTTACAAGAAGAACTAGAGAGGAAAGAAAGAAAGAACAAGTGTGTGAGAAAACCAAATGATCAAGTGTTGGAATGAAGGAAAATGGCTAGTATTTATAAGCAAAGGAAATTGACAAGGATTGGTGACATGGCACCATGATGGACGGTTTTTAGGGAGGGGGAGGGGGACAAAATGTTGCTTTTTGGCTAATGGTGTCGAAAGTGTGTCCTTATGCTAGAATCCTATGTGACAAAGTTGGTAATCCTTATCCATTATGCTAGTATGACTCATTATTTATTTATTTATTTATTATTATGGGTCACTAGTAATAATACTTGGGCTAATCAATTGGGTCACTAGCTAGGGTAGGGTGGGCTTGAGCCCAACAAGGTGGAAAGTCCAACAAGACTAACTATTGGGCTTTAGCAATTAAATAAATAAAATTAAGCATCCAAGGGCCAAAGTAATTATTATTATAAAATAATAATTAATATTTCACTGCCCAAATATTCCGGTTACGACAAAAATCAAACGTGCGCGCAGTTCGCGGTTTATTCGAAACGTTAAATAACACTAACGGTTATAAAGGCTTCCAATGATCAAGTTATGTATCCTACGTACTCTAAGGCACGTTTTAACATATAAATGGAAGTAAACCACGTAAATCAAGTTTCCAGAGTATAAGGTAACACAGTACGCACAAATATGCAGTTTCGCAAAAACACAAGGCACAAAAGCAAGTCGAAAAAGCCGGGTCGTTACAAGTTTGATGAAACTACATCAACTTTAATCATCAAAAAAGGATCAATTCCAATAACTAAAAAACAGTTCATGAACTACTTAGAGTACCAATCGGTGGAATGAATATAAAACCAGTTTAAAGAGTTGATTCAGAGGAACCAATAACAAAAGTGTGGAAAGCGAATTTTGGGAAGCAAACTGTAAGGTGTGGGGATATAGTTGAATATATGAAAATAAGAAAAGAAGCTGGCAGAACCTTCATATTGAATTTTCTGATATTATTTGCAACATGCTTTGACCAATCAACAAAATTTGGAAATTGCAACACGAAATTCCTTCCAAGTATAACAGATGATGTTGATATATCTAAACTGGACTGGTGTGTGTACGTTTATGATTGTCTTTTGCAAAGTAAAAAAAGGTTGAAACAGGGGAGAAGGTGGTCAATTCTACAATGGACCAGTAACTTTGCTAATTGTGAGTAAAATACTTCTATTATTGTTGTTATTAGACTCTTTTAAAATGAATTTCAAGTAGGAAATTAATAGTTAAACAAATGTAATTTTTTATTATGTGTATGCAGCTGTTGTACCTGGAAAAGGTAAAATGTGATGGATATGATCATAAACTTAAAAAGGTTGTGATTGAGAAACGGACAGCAGATGACATCAAAAGAAGGATTGAATTGGAGACATCTAAAGGAGAATTTGGTGAAGGTGAAATCGAAGAAGATGGATATAATGAAGATGCAAAATCAAATGAAGATCAGAATCAAGTACTTAGCCAGCCAAGATATACTTACATTCCAAATCCAATTGAAGAAAAGGTAAACTAAAATAAAACTATATGAATAAATATGATTTATTTTTATAATGTTACATGCATTGAATGTTATTCTATGACAATAAATGTTATTAAAAATTATGATGTTTTATATTTACATGCATTGAATCTTATGTGACGACCCGAAAATTTCCGATCAAATTTAAACTTAATCTTTATATGATTTCGACACGATAAGCAAAGTCTGTTATCCGGAGTCTCAAAATTCTTGAATTATTTTCTTACATTCATTAAACTTCGACTATTCCCGACGATTCACGAACAACTATTTGTAAATAGATATGTATGTATATATGTATATATATATATATATATATATATATATATATATATATATATATATATATATATATATGGATATAATAATTTGAAATATAAACTTAAATAGTATATCATGAAATTGTTAGAATTAATATTGTAAAATAAAATAATATAATAATTATTACTTAAAACATATCTATATATATAAATGAAGTATATTGAATATATAAATATAGTTTTGAATTCAATTAATAAACGATGGTAGCACTCGTTTATCATTCGATGATTATTTAAATAAGTTAAAGGTGATTTAAAAATAAACTATGATTCGAAAATAAGTTATATAAATTTTAGCTTTATTAAAAACATATTTAGAACCTATTTGTTAAATTTTAATAATTTTAATATATATATATATATTTTTTGGTTTGAGCTCTGCCAAAATTTTATGGTTAATATTAAACAAGTCTAAAGATGAACTTAGGTGAATTTAAAAGTTAACTTTAGTCCATAATTAAGCTAGGTAAAATATAGGATTATTAATTATATTTTTACTTTGTCCAGTTGAATCTTAATACTCCGTACATATCACTTAGAACTTAAAACAAATATTTGGCGAATCTTTTTGATCAGGTTTTATATAGTTAATGACCGAAATAAATAAATGGTTTTAATTTTAAAATATGAGATTTTTCTGAATTAAAATTATCCATAACCGTTTAGCAAAGAAGCACGAATTACTACCCCCATCATTCTGTAGGCAGAGAGATGGTGAATTACTCCCGTGAACTAATTTATTAAAGTAATGACTTTACACTGTTTTTGTTTCACTTATCTCAATTATCATTATCATATAGATATAGATATATGATAATGCTAAAAACGAACATATATTTCATAGCATTATTCCTCAAGAAAGACAAGCTTTTAGTTGCAATTGTTCTATTTACAAGTGATATTCGTTTAAATAATAAAAGGTGAAGACAAAAGACAGATTCGACGAATTGAAGACGCAAACGACCAAAAAGCTCAAAAGTACAAAAGACAATCAAAGAGGTTCCAATTATTGATAAGAAACGTCTCGAAATTACAAAAGTACAAGATTCAAAACGCAAAGTACAAAATATAAAATTGTACGCAAGGACGTTCGAAAATCCGGAACCGGGACCAGAGTCAACTCTCAACGCTCGACGCAACGGACTAAAAATTACAAGTTAACTATGTATATAAATATAATATAATATATAATTAATTATATTAATTATATATATATTATATTTATAAATAAAAACCGTCGGCAGAGAAAGACTCCAAAGTGTGAGCTGGAATTTCAAACTCCGCGACTCGCGGAGTTTGAAGGCAAAATATGCCGCGAGTCGCGGAGCCCCAAAATGAAAAACTCCCTATAAAGCAAACCGAAATCTGATCATTTTAATCAATCTTTTTTCTCCTCATTCATACGATATATATATATATATATAATTTATATTTTAATTTTAATTTTAATTATAATTCTAATAATAAGGGTATGTTAGCGAATGTTGTAAGGGTGTAAGTCGAAATTCTGTCCGTGTAACGCTACGCTATTTTTAATCATTGTAAGTTATGTTCAACCTTTTTACATTAATGTCTCGTAGCTAAGTTATTATTATGCTTATTTAAAACGAAGTAATCATGATGTTGGGCTAATTACTAAAATTGGGTAATTGGACTTTGTACCATAATTGGGGTTTGGACAAAAGAACGACACTTGTGGAAATTAGACTATGGGCTATTAATAGGCTTTATATTTGTTTAACTAAATGATAGTTTGTTAATGTTAATATAAAGATTTACAATTGGGCGTCCTTATAAATTACCATATACACTCGATCGGACACGATGGGCGGGGTATTTATATGTACGAATAATCGTTCATTTAACCGGACACGAGAATGGATTAATAGCCACTAGAATAATTAAAACAGGGGTGAAATTACATTCAAGGGTAATTGGTGTAATTGCTAACAAAGTAGTAAAACCTTGGTTTACACGCAGTTGATAACCTGGTGTATTCATTAAACAAAGTATTAAAACCTTGTTACAATTCGAATCCCCAATTAGTTGGAAT
This sequence comes from Rutidosis leptorrhynchoides, assembly GCF_046630445.1. Classification (NCBI taxonomy): domain Eukaryota; kingdom Viridiplantae; phylum Streptophyta; class Magnoliopsida; order Asterales; family Asteraceae; genus Rutidosis; species Rutidosis leptorrhynchoides. Next base: position 157,294,333 of record NC_092339.1, read on the forward strand.
ATTTAACTTCGGGTATAAGAATAATTTGATGAGGACACTCGCACTTTATATTTATGACTGATGGACTGTTATGGACAAAAACCAGACGGACATATTAAATAATCCAGGACAAAGGACAATTAACCCATGGGCATAAAACTAAAATCAACACGTCAAACATCATGATTACGGAAGTTTAAATAAGCATAATTCTTTTATTTCATATTTAATTTCCTTTATTTTATATTTAATTGCACTTCTAATTATCGCATTTTTATTGTTATTGTATTTAATTGCACTTTTAATTATCGTACTTTTTAATTATCGCAAGTTTATTTTATCGCACTTTTATTATTCGCAATTTCATTATCATTATTTACTTTATGCTTTAATTTAAGTCTTGTATTTATTTTTTTTTACATTTGGTTTTAACTGCGACTAAAGTTTTAAAATCGACAAACCGGTCATTAAACGGTAAAAACCCCCCTTTATAATAATATTATTACTTATATATATATTTGTATTTTTATAAAAGTAAACTAATATAGCGTTAAGCTTTGTTTAAAGAATTCCCTGTGGAACGAACCGGACTTACTAAAAACTACACTACTTTACGATTAGGTACACTGCCTATAAGTGTTGTAGCAAGGTTTAAGTATATCCATTCTATAAATAAATAAATATCTTGTGTAAAATTGTATCGTATTTAATAGTATTTCCCTGCAAAAAATAATACTATTTTGTATACACCCCGCTACGACATCAAGTATTTTTGGCGCCGCTGCCGGGGAACACTCTTAAACGCCGGAAGCGCAACGCTAATATATATAAAAAAAAAAAGATTTTTAGTTAATTTTTATTAAAATTCGTTTTTGTAAAAATACGTTTTAATTAAATATAAAAAGAAAAACAAAAAATATAAGTATTTTTAAGATTTTGTTAAATATTTAAGTTGATTAAGTTTCTTTATTTTTATTTTAGTTTATAAAAATATAAGTTTTATTTAAATATCTTTTATTTATTTAAAAAAAAATAAATAAATAAATAAAGAAAAACGCGTCGAATTTAATAAGCTGTCATCTAAATTTCTGAACCCCGCGACTCGCGGGGTTTTCTGCATTAAATACTGCGACTCGCGGAGCTGCTCTGACACGCGAACAGGAAACCCTAAACTGCATTTATTACGGATTATTATTAATTATAATTATTATTAACCCTAATTATTATTATTATTATAATTAAGTTTATTTTTAATTTAAGTTTTATTTAATTTATATTTTAATTAAATTAGTTTAATTAAATTGTAAAATTAATAGTTTAAAAAATAAATAATATAAAAATAATTTTTTTATAAAAATTGTACTTTTTACAACTTTTTGTATATTTTTATATTTTGTCCCTTTTTCAATCGTTTTAGCGTAATATTTGTATTTTTAGCTCATATGTAATTTTAAACTTAGTTTTTGCCATAGTCATTTTTACTCCTAGATTTTTAGGCTTTGCCGTAGAATTCCTTAAATGCTTTTTCTTTAGACTAAGATTTAGGTGCTTTAGAATTTTGCGATGCCTTTTTAAGTTTTAGTTTCTTTTTAAGTTATTTCCATTTGGGATTTAGTTTTTCCTGTAAGCTTTAATATTTTTAGACACTTTTTACTATGTGTCAATTATCATTCCAATTAGTAATATCAATTTGCGATTATAATTTTAAGTTAGTTGTAGTAATAAGGTTAGGTTAGTCAAGTATTTTTAATTTTTTATAAGTTTCTTTTATTTTTCCGTCACCTTTTATTTTTTTCAACCATTTTTCTTTTTCAATTTTTTTTCTTCGACGAACTCTTTTTCTTTCTTATTTCTCGCTATTCTAGTTTTAGGACATAGATTTTTATTCTACTTCTTATCTAAATTTCTTAAAATTACGAAAATTTATTTTGAGTGGTTAAATTGATAGACATCAAAATTTTCTGGTTCGTAGTAATAGTTGGATTTGTACGTGGACCGGGTTATTGGAGCCAAACAGTCCTCAATTATATTGAGACCAAACGAATCCTGCCCCTCTGCTGCATCTTTTCGCTATTCGAAACGTGGGCAAAATCAGAAAAGTCTATTAATTGGATAACTTATTATAATTTTTCTTTCCTTTTTAAAACTAATAGGATATTCAGTGAATGCACCGAGCAAGACGTTCATCACCTTTTGTACGTTCACCACCTGTAACTAGATCAAGACATTTAGCAAATATAACCGCCGTTGATTTTTCTTTAGAATCGTCATCCAGTCGACCAAGTACTCCAATTCAAATTTCCGATAATCCATTTTTTGAACCCGACCACACAATTGAGAATCCGGAAAATATTCAGGAACGGTTCGTAGATCCTGAACCATTAAACTTTCCTCCAGAGCCACCAATCATTCAAACAGAGATTGTTGAGGAACGAACCATTAAATCAGAATCATCTAGTGATACCGATTCAACAAATTCAATTATGGAGAATCTGGAACCTTTAAGTATGGAAGACCGAATGAGAGCTAAACGCACTGGCCAAGGTCACGCAATTACTCATCCAGACATTAATGCGCCAGATTATGAAATCAAAGGACAAATTCTACACATGGTGACTAATCAATGCCAATTTAGTGGTGCGCCGAAGGAAGATCCAAATGAACATCTACGTACCTTTAATAGGATCTGCACACTATTTAAAATCCGAGAAGTGGAGGATGAACAGATATATCTCATGTTATTTCCCTGGACTTTAAAGGGAGAAGCCAAAGATTGGTTGGAATCGTTACCTGAAGGGGCGATTGATACATGGGATGTTTTAGTTGACAAATTTCTTAAACAATTCTTTCCTGCATCTAAAGCCGTAAGACTTCAAGCAGAAATTGTTACGTTCACACAGAAACCAAATGAAACTCTATATGAGGCGTGGACTAGATATGGAAAGTTATTAAGAGGATGTCCGCAACATGGTTTAGACACCTGTCAAATAGTACAAATATTCTACCAAGGATGCGACATCACTACAAGAAAAGACATAGATATAGCAGCTGGTGGTTCTATTATGAAGAAAACCGAAACTGATGCTTACAAAATTATTGATAACACTGCTTCCCACTCACATGAGTGGCACCAAGAAAAAGATATCATTAGATCATCTAAAGCAGCTAGAGCCGATTCTAGCCATGACTTAGATTCCATTTCCGCAAAGATAGATGCTGTGGAGAGACGAATGGAAAAGATGACTAAAGATATTCACTCAATACGAATTAGTTGTGAGCAGTGTGGAGGACCACATTTGACAAAAGATTGTCTCAGTATTGAATTAACAATGGAACAAAGAGAGAATATTTCATACATGAACCAAAGGCCTGGAAATAATTATCAGAATAATTATCAACCGCCAAGACCGATTTACAATCAAAACCAGAATTATAACCGAAATATTCCATACAACAACCAACAAGATCCTAGCAATCAACAAGTATCCAATAATACTTATAATCAGCAAAGGCCTAATTTTCAAAACAAACCACCATAACAAACCGATGATAAAAAGCCGAATTTAGAAGATATGATGACGAAGCTAGTTGAAACTCAAACGCAGTTTTTCACATCTCAGAAACAAACCAATGAACAAAATGCTCAAGCATTTAGAAATCAACAAGCTTCTATTCAAAATCTGGAACAAGAAGTGAGTAGCCTAGCAAGGTTAATAGGTGAAAGAAAATCGGGAAGTCTACCTAGTGATACAAATGCTAACCTCCGGAATGAAACAGCTAAAGCCATTACCACAAGAAGTGGTACAACACTTAAACCACCTGAAATACCTGTAACTTCTGATAAAGCTATTCCTACTCCACAAGAACCACAACCTGATCAAGATAAGGAAAAAGAACCGGTAGTTGAAAAGGTTAATGAAGATAACACAGTTAAGGATAAACCTTATGTTAAACCATACCAACCACCACTTCCTTACCCGAGTAAAATGAAGAAAGAAAAACTTGAAGCCGAGCAATCCAAATTCTTGGATATGTTTAAACAGATAAATGTAAATCTTCCTTTCATTGATGTGATTTCAGGAATGCCAAGATATGCTAAATTCTTGAAAGATCTAATCTCAAATAGAAAGAAAATGGAAGAACTCTCGGCTGTTACTATGAATGCTAATTGTTCAGTAGTGCTGTTGAATAAGATACCAGAAAAATTATCTGATCCAGGAAGTTTCACAATTCCATGTTTTCTGGGTAGTCTTAGTTCAATAGAAGCATTGGCAGACTTAGGTGCTAGTATAAATCTAATGCCGTATTCACTATACGCTAAACTAGACCTTGGAGAATTGAAACCAACCAGAATAAGCATACAACTAGCCGATAGATCAATAAAATATCCTAGAGGGATAATGGAGAACATGCTAGTTAAAGTTGGTACTTTAGTATTTCCAGTAGATTTTGTTGTTCTGGACATGGAAGAAGATTCTCAAGTTCCTCTCATATTAGGAAGACCATTCTTAAACACGGCTAAAGCAATGATAGACGTGTTCGGTAAGAAACTGACCCTAAGTATAGAGGATGAGAGTGTTACCTTTTCAGTTGATAGAGCAATGCAACAACCACAATCTGCAGATGATACATGTTATTATATTCAAACTATAGATGTACATGCAGAATTATTAGAAGAATTTCCAGAATTACAAGGAACAGGAGAATGTTCTTTAGGAGAAGGTAATGAACCAATTGATGAAGCTGAAATGTTAGCTACACTTATAGCTAATGGATATGAACAAACAACAGAAGAAATTCAAATGCTAAAAGAAGAAGACAGATATCGATACAAATCATCGATAGAAGAACCTCCGAAATTAGAGTTAAAGCCACTTCCAAACCATTTGGAATACGCTTATTTACATGGTGAATCTGAATTATCTGTAATAATATCGTCTTCTCTTACTGAAAATGAGAAATCACAACTCATTTCTGTGTTGAAAGCTCATAAACCAGCCATTGCATGGAAGATTCATGACATTAAAGGAATAAGTCCTTCGTATTGCACACATAAAATCCTTATGGAATAAGGTCATAAAACGTATGTGCAACGCCAACGAAGACTAAATCCTAATATGCAAGATGTAGTTAAGAAAGAGATTATTAAACTGCTAGATGCAGGTTTAATTTATCCAATCTCTGATAGTCCATGGGTAAGCCCAGTTCAATGCGTGCCTAAGAAGGGTGGCATGACTGTCATTACAAATGAGAAAAATGAGCTTATTCCTACTAGAACCGTAACAGGATGGCATGTGTGTATTGATTATAGAAAATTAAATGACGCCACCAGAAAAGATCACTTTCCTTTACCTTTCATAGATCAAATGTTGGAAAGATTAGCCGGAAATAGTTACTATTGTTTTCTAGATGGATTTTCCGGATATTTTCAAATTCCAATAGCACCCGAAGATCAAGAGAAAACCACATTTACGTGCCCTTATGGTACTTTTGCTTACAAACGCATGCCATTTGGACTTTGCAACGCCCCTGCAACCTTTCAAAGGTGTATGATGGCGATTTTTCACGACATGATAGAAGAATGCATGGAATTATTCATGGATGACTTTTCAGTCTTCGGTGATACATTTAAATCATGTCTAGTTAATCTGGAACGAATGCTAATTAGATGCAAAAAATCAAATCTAGTTCTTAATTGGGAGAAATGCCATTTCATGGTTAAAGAAGGCATCGTTCTTGGTCATAAAATTTCAAAAGAAGGAATTGAAGTGGATAGAGCTAAAGTAGATGTAATTGCTAAACTTCCACATCCCACCAATGTTAGAGGAGTTAGGAGTTTTCTAGGGCATGCCGGTTTTTACCGACGTTTCATAAAAGATTTTTCTAAAATTGCCACTCCTATGAATAAACTCCTAGAAAAGGATGCGCCATTCATCTTTTCAGATGAGTGTATCAAATCTTTTAATATTCTTAAAGAGAAACTCACTAATGCGCCGATCATGATAACACCAAATTGGAATCTACCATTTGAACTAATGTGCGATGCAAGTGATTTTGCAATGGGAGCCGTTTTAGGACAAAGGATTGAAAAACGATTTCAACCTATATATTATGCTAGTAAGACGTTACAAGGAGCACAAACGAACTATACAACTACTGAAAAAGAACTCCTTGCTATTGTCTTTGCTTTTGACAAATTTCGATCATATCTCGTTCTAGCAAAAACGGTGGTCTATACCGACCATTCTGCTCTTAGATACCTATTTTCAAAACAAGATGCTAAACCAATATTAATTCGTTGGATCTTACTCTTACAAGAGTTTGATATTGAAATCTGAGATAAAAAAGGAGCAGAAAATCTCGCCGCTGATCATCTTTCTCGTCTTGAAAATCCCGAATTAGAAGTTCTAAATGAATCGGCCATACAAGACAACTTTCCTGATGAATATCTATTGAAGATAGATTATAAAGAAATCCCATGGTTTGCAGACTATGCAAACTACTTAGTTTGTGGATTCCTTGAAAAAGGATTATCGTACCAAAGACGAAAGAAATTCTTCAGTGATATAAAACACTATTTTTGGGAAGATCCACATCTGTTTAAAAGTTGTCCCGATGGAATAATACGCCGATGTGTATTTGGAGATGAAGCTAGTAAAATTTTAAACCATTGTCACACAGGACCAACAGGAGGGCATTATGGGCCTTAACTAACAGCAAGAAAAGTTTATGAAGCTGGATTCTATTGGCCTATAATTTACAAAGACGCACACCTTCTTTGCAAATCCTGTGATGCTTGTCAAAGGGCCGGAAAAATAAGTCAACGTGATGAAATGCCACAAAATGTCATCCAAGTATGTGAAGTATTTGACATTTGGGGTATTGACTTTATGGGTCCATTTCCAAAATCTCATAATAATCTATATATACTCGTAGCCATTGATTATGTATCTAAATGGGCGGAAGCACAAGCTCTCCCAACTAACGATGCACGAGTTGTAGTCAACTTTTTAAAACGTCTTTTTGCAAGGTTTGGAACACCGAAAGCTTTAATAAGTGATCGGGGTACTCATTTCTGTAATAATCAACTTGAGAAAGTTCTTAAAAGATATGGAGTAACTCATAAAATCTCCACCGCATATCATCCACAAACAAGTGGACAAGTTGAAAATACCAACCGAGCTTTAAAGCGTATTCTAGAGAAAACCGTAGGATCAAATCCGAAGGAATGGTCCATTAAATTGGAGGATGCACTCTGGGCTTTTAGAACAGCCTACAAAACTCCAATTGGAACCACACCTTTTAGACTTGTTTATGGAAAAGCATGTCATCTTCCAGTAGAAATTGAACACAAAGCATTTTGGGCTTTGAAGACATGTAATCTTGATTTACATGAAGCTGGACGTCTACGATTAAGTCAACTAAACGAATTAGAAGAATTAAGACATGAAGCATACGAAAATTCGTTAATCTATAAAGAAAGAACGAAGAAATGGCATGATAAAAGAATCAGAAGTTCAAAAGAATTTAAAGAAGGAGACAGAGTTCTTATTTTCAATTCACGATTCAAGCTATTTCCTCGAAAATTGAAATCAAGATGGTCTGGACCATTCATAGTCAAAAGAGTTTTCCCATACGGAACGATAGAATTAATAAATTCAAATGGGATTGAATTTAAAGTTAATGGTCACAGAGTTAAACATTACATACATGGTCCGATGGAAGTCGACAACGAAGTTAATCACAATTTCGACACCACAGCTAACTAAGTGTGGGGAGAATCAAGTCTTTAAAGGATAATATGTATTTCTGTTAGAGTTAGATTGTCTGTTTTCGTGTAGTTCTCGAAAATGGAACCCGAATGGTCTTTCCCTAGCAGACCCTAAAGAACTAGTCTTCTCCCCCCATTCTGAATTTTTATTTTTTTAGGTTTTTACAAAATGAAGACTGCCTGTGAACTAAACCATGGTCTAATGCTACACGCTTTGATCACTAAAAGAAATAATGACATACTACCGAGTGAAATAGTATCAGTAATCAGAGAAAGAATGGACGGAGTTAGAAAAGAATCCAGATGCGAAGATAATAAGTTACAATTTGGTAAAGGAAAATCAAAATCCGCAGCGAAAAGAAGAGCACGACACCTAGAACGATGTCACAAATGCGGAAAATGGTCACATGGAGGTAAATGTTCAAATAATCAAACCTATTCAAATACCGAATTTGTTACTTTATGCAGAGACGGACCGTTCATATGTTTAGAAGAAAAGACACTGAATGCTCGAGGTTACGCCTATGTAGCCATGGAAAACCAATTAAACCGACTATCTTATGAATGGGATAGATCATATAACTAAGAAATCTATTCCACAGGTATGTCTGTACAGTTTTTATTTTTATTTTTTTATTTTTAACCTTTTGATAATAAACGCTAATTTGTTCGCTAAAAAGTATTAAATTGGTATTGAATAAAATTAGGTTTGGCGACCGAAATTATTGATATCATTCAAAAATTTATTACATCACTGCGAAATTTAACGTTTATTCTTAAGGTATAAATATCTTTAAACAATCAACCCAAAATATTTCAAAAATTCGTCATGAGTTAAATTAGGTCTTGGAATCGAAATTACTTTACCGAAAAGAGGGGCGCATATTTTTGATAATATTTGATTGATTAAAGTGGGATAAAAAGACAAAAAAAAAAGATTTTTAATTTTATTTTTACCATGTTTTTAAAATTAATATTTAAATCTTAAATTAATATTGTAAACTTTGTAAAAACAATATAATTAAAATTGTAAATATTTGAAAAATTAAATTAAGTTTGGTGTGAATTTTTAAAATATAAATTTTTAATTTTATGCATTTCAAATTTTAAGTTTGGTGTGAATTTTTAATAATAATTGTGAATTTTATATTTAAGTTGTGTGAATTTAAAAACAAAAATTTACTTTATCTCATTAAGTTAAGAATATGATTTTTAAAATTCGTCGTAAGTTGAAGACTAGGTCTTTGAACCGAAATTGCTTTACCCGAGGGAGGGACGAGAACTTTTATTATCATTATTTTTAATCTCATTGAATTAAAGTATGCCAAAAACATTAAAAAACCCCAAAAATCTTAGCTTTTAAAACAATCGCTACAAAAAGACAAATTTTAAAATTTTGTCGAAGGACGGACTAGGACATCAATCCGAAACGACCTCGTCCTAAATAACAAGGGAAACAAAATTTTAAAATTAATTACTTAATTGTTTTAATAAGTTAAAGATTATAAAAAATAAATAAAAAAAAAAAAAAAAATACCAAACTCCGCGACTCGCGGAGTTTGGAGGTTTAATCCCCGCGAGTCGCGGGAGGACCAATTTACAGAAAAAAAAATATAACGCAAGAACTGATCAGTCCAACCCCCAACTCAAAAATAACAGCGAAAAACACTCCGAAAATACACCCAAAAACACCCCCAAAATCACAATTTTTAACCGTTAATCACCAAATTTTTGCTAAAATCATGTTGAGAAGGATGCTATCTAAGAATTACTCAAGAAAAATGGTAAATTTCTACACCTAAACACCATTTAATCCGAAATTTGGTGTTCTTGAGCAATTTTTTCCTCAATTTGATTTTGATGCTTTTTAGTGTAATTAGGCTTAAATTGTTTATGTATTATGCTTGTATAACCTAGATTGATGCTATTTAACATGATTAGAAGCCTTAAACTTCAAATTTTGAGTAATCTAGGGTTTGTGTTCTTGAGCAAATTTGGGGCTTTTTGATATAAACAGGTTATGGCCGATTTTTGTCATGAATTGTTGCTAAATTAAGTAGTGTAACATGTTTAGGTAGTTAAATGATCCAAACTTTGAGCCTAAACATGATTTTGAGAATTAAAGTGGACTTTTTCAAGTCTAAAATTCATGAACTTGATTTTTGAAAGATAATGCCATTTGAGACTTGTTTAATTGCTAGTAATGATTATTTTGACATGTTATTTGAGTTGAATGTTTATGAACTTGGCGAACATTTTCGTATATGCTTATTTGAAAAAGTGTAGATTTGATAAAAATGTGAAAATGAGCTTAAGTTTGATATAAATTGATAATGTCATTGTAATTATTTTGATTGATGATTTTGCTGACACTAATGCATATTTGGATGCACAAAAATTGTGTTTGATGTGTTTTGCAGAATGAAAGGGGTGAATCTTCATCCCAAGCTCGCAATGCTCCTGCTGAGAATTTGGAACAACAGGAGGTGGATAACTACTACAAGCAGGATATACCTCATCCAGTCATGACCTTTTCCGATATGCACTTGGAAGAGTTGCACCCGAACCTGAGATTTGACAGACTTTGGATAGATTATCCAAAATATCAAAGGGGTTTGCATACTCTTCAATCTAAGGTTGTTGAGGTACCGAGGGTCATAGAATGGGGACCCTTAGAAGCTGTAGAATTGGCCGGGCCAATTAGGGAATTACTTGTACAGAGGTATGGTAATTCTTCTTTTAATGACTGGGTACATTTATTCACCATGCGTAGACCTGTATATAAAGTATGGTGTGAAGAATTGTTATGTAGTATAGAGTTGAATGATCGGGTAGCTAGTTTAACCGATCATTCTTTTATTAGATTTTTGTTAGGCGGTTCGATGCGCCACATGTCTTTAATGGACATGGCTCAGGCTTTACGTATATATACGCCTGAGGAGTTAGCGTCTGCCGATTGTAGAGGATTGATACTAAACGGTAGAAAGATAGATGAAAATTTTGATACACACGGTGTGTGGAGTCAAATGACAAGCCATCACCGTTTCAAAGGGGGAAATTACTCTTATTTGGATATAGATAGAGCCGAATTAAGAGTGATACATAGGTTTTTAGCTAATTCGATTACACAAAGGGGTAAGAACAAGGAAAAAGTAAATGAACAGGATTTGTTTTACCATATGTGTATTCGAGACCCACAAAGCGCTGTAAGTATACCGTATTGTGTGGGTTATTATTTATCAGCTATGGTTCGGGGGATGCGATCGCATAGCATAATAGGAGGTGGTATTTTTATTACTTTGATTGGTGAATATCTCGGTGTGGATATAAGTCGGGGGGGATTATTAGTAGAAGAACCAGAACCCCGCGATACTATAGGTTTAAATGTATACCATGGTGCGAAAGTTTTGAAGAGGCGAAATAACGCCGCAGTACGATACCATGGTAGACATCCACAGGTGGAGAGAAACCAACAGCAAGGTAATGTAGGAGGGGGGAATGAGATGCAAGAAATGCAAAGGTTTATAGCTTCTCAGGAATACGAAAATGCTAGACAGAGAGCATTTGAAGATTGGCAAGTTCATCAGAACCAAATCATAGCTCATTGCCAACATATAGGTAGAAACTATATTCCTACACCGAAACCCATCTTCCCTCCCTGGTCTATAGAGATGCAGCCACCGTATCCTACGTATGACCCTGCCGAAGCATTCTATAGCACCTATGGTTATGCCTGGAACCCCTATTGGTACCAGTATCATCCCTAGTATACTTATTTTTTTTTTGTAATTTGTAATTATAGATACGTTTAATGCTTTTGTTAATATTGTAATCATTTTTATAATTATCTAACTTTTATTCTTAGATTTTAATAATTTTTGAATGTGGGGTAATATACCAAACTTCAAAAATATGTATATATGTTTGCAGTTTATCTTATGTACACAACAGGGTAAAACAACGCATTTTCAAAGATTGGCATTAAGTTCAGCAAAAGCAACTAATTTTGACGACAAGATGCAAAATATATGTGAAATAACAACAAGACGGAATGAACAAATGATGTGCACCATTTATCATTCAGCAAACAAACGCCAATATATTTGGAAACTTTGGTAAAATTTAATCATTTTCACACAAATCACCCTCAATAATTTAAATTGTTACTGATTTCTTGCAAATGAGGGCATTGCAAGATCTTAAGTGTGGGAAGGGGTTAAATTCTTTCGGATTTTAAAAATTTTTACTTTATACACTTGGTTACTATTAAAAATACGAGTAAAGCAGTAGTTGTATTAGAATCTAGTGCTCTCTGATAATAAAGAACAGCCCTGGTCTTATATACTGACTACCCAATTCTAGTAAAATTTTTCAAAATTTTCAATTAAATGAACTAAAAATCATGTTTATACATATTTATGAATGATAAAACTAGGTTTTAACACCGAAATTATTGTTACCTCGGAAAGGACATAAATTAAGAAACAAACTAAAATGTTAAAATTCATTTAAAATGGAATAGAGGACGATAAAAAGGAAAATAAAAGCCAAGTGTGGGAAAATTTACCAAGTTATCTTAAACATATGTCACATATATCTGTAACAAATAACTGAAAATACTTTTGCTTTGGACTAAACTAAACTGTTTTACCCGATGAAAGAAAAGAAGAGATGGATCTACACGATGAATCAATTCCATCATTAAAAGGAAGTAAAGTCTTCCGAAAAAGACACGCGCTTCTTGATTTAGGTCATGAAGTTGTCGTCCAGACCAGCTGTAGGTTGACGAAAAATCTAGAAAAGTCATCACTAAAATCAGCAGGAAATCCACGGACCTCAGCATTAAACAGGGTCGCCAAGTGGTCAGATTTATCCTAACCATGAGAAGGATTTATCTCGTACAATGGGGGGGCACCATGCAAATTAGCTGGATAAGACTAATGAATCAGATCCCCAGAAAGGATAATCTCCTTAAAGATTAAAAATCAGCTTTTAAGACTGATATTACTCAATCCTAGAGATTGACCTTAAAGATTGAGAATTCAAACTCATGGAATTCAATGATATCTAAACTTGAGCTTGAACGAGAAAATATTTTGATCAAAATTATAAACCGAATTGTTTTCTGAAAACCCATTTTCAATGCGTTCATTACCATTGAACGTAAAATCCTAGGAATTCACCTGGAATTCATTAGGTCACCTGAACTAAATCGGGTGTCAACCGTAAGAACGGTGGTTGCATAGCATGGTCAAAGACAGGACCTTGTGCCATACCGAAAAATTATAAGGGTGAGCTTTACTATTGCTCCTACCAAGGATAGTAATTGCATCCGACACGTTACAGACCATAATTAAAAGCATGTCAGGGGACATTGCCTTAACAGTTGCTTGTTCAACGCTTTCCTTTACAACCGGACGGTAGTTTACCGAAAGGTAATATACGGAACAAGTAAACTGGACGTGTTGCTTTCCAAATACAAGGTTAGCAAGTGGGTGACACAAAACCGCAAGTTTTGAGCTAAAATTTTCAAATCTGAAACCCACCAAACCCACAAAAATATTTTGCAAACACCGGTAAAGGGTTATTCCGGAAAACTTATATAGGGTAAAAACTAGATTTAATTTTCAAAAGATCAAATGTTTTCATAAAGATCCAATTTCCTTAATGGATCTAAATTTTTATAGTCATGTGGGACTGTAAACCATATCGTTACTACCATTGTTTATACCGCCGTATAGAAATCACTGATGTACAAAGTGTGAAGAATAAAGAAGTGATTCTAGTATTTCAAGACAATATTGCTTGAGGACAAGCAACGCTCAAGTGTGGGAATATTTGATAATGCTAAAAACGAACATATATTTCATAGCATTATTCCTCAAGAAAGACAAGCTTTTAGTTGCAATTGTTCTATTTACAAGTGATATTCGTTTAAATAATAAAAGGTGAAGACAAAAGACAGATTCGACGAATTGAAGACGCAAACGACCAAAAAGCTCAAAAGTACAAAAGACAATCAAAGAGGTTCCAATTATTGATAAGAAACGTCTCGAAATTACAAAAGTACAAGATTCAAAACGCAAAGTACAAAATATAAAATTGTACGCAAGGACGTTCGAAAATCCGGAACCGGGACCAGAGTCAACTCTCAACGCTCGACGCAACGGACTAAAAATTACAAGTTAACTATGTATATAAATATAATATAATATATAATTAATTATATTAATTATATATATATTATATTTATAAATAAAAACCGTCGGCAGAGAAAGACTCCAAAGTGTGAGCTGGAATTTCAAACTCCGCGACTCGCGGAGTTTGAAGGCAAAATATGCCGCGAGTCGCGGAGCCCCAAAATGAAAAACTCCCTATAAAGCAAACCGAAATCTGATCATTTTAATCAATCTTTTTTCTCCTCATTCATACGATATATATATATATATATAATTTATATTTTAATTTTAATTTTAATTATAATTCTAATAATAAGGGTATGTTAGCGAATGTTGTAAGGGTGTAAGTCGAAATTCTGTCCGTGTAACGCTACGCTATTTTTAATCATTGTAAGTTATGTTCAACCTTTTTACATTAATGTCTCGTAGCTAAGTTATTATTATGCTTATTTAAAACGAAGTAATCATGATGTTGGGCTAATTACTAAAATTGGGTAATTGGACTTTGTACCATAATTGGGGTTTGGACAAAAGAACGACACTTGTGGAAATTAGACTATGGGCTATTAATAGGCTTTATATTTGTTTAACTAAATGATAGTTTGTTAATGTTAATATAAAGATTTACAATTGGGCGTCCTTATAAATTACCATATACACTCGATCGGACACGATGGGCGGGGTATTTATATGTACGAATAATCGTTCATTTAACCGGACACGGGAATGGATTAATAGCCACTAGAATAATTAAAACAGGGGTGAAATTACATTCAAGGGTAATTGGTGTAATTGCTAACAAAGTAGTAAAACCTTGGTTTACACGCAGTTGATAACCTGGTGTATTCATTAAACAAAGTATTAAAACCTTGTTACAATTCGAATCCCCAATTAGTTGGAATATTTAACTTCGGGTATAAGAATAATTTGATGAGGACACTCGCACTTTATATTTATGACTGATGGACTGTTATGGACAAAAACCAGACGGACATATTAAATAATCCAGGACAAAGGACAATTAACCCATGGGCATAAAACTAAAATCAACACGTCAAACATCATGATTACGGAAGTTTAAATAAGCATAATTCTTTTATTTCATATTTAATTTCCTTTATTTTATATTTAATTGCACTTCTAATTATCGCATTTTTATTGTTATTGTATTTAATTGCACTTTTAATTATCGTACTTTTTAATTATCGCAAGTTTATTTTATCGCACTTTTATTATTCGCAATTTCATTATCATTATTTACTTTATGCTTTAATTTAAGTCTTGTATTTATTTATTTTTACATTTGGTTTTAACTGCGACTAAAGTTTTAAAATCGACAAACCGGTCATTAAACGGTAAAAACCCCCTTTATAATAATATTATTACTTATATATATATTTGTATTTTTATAAAAGTAAACTAATATAGCGTTAAGCTTTGTTTAAAGAATTCCCTGTGGAACGAACCGGACTTACTAAAAACTACACTACTTTACGATTAGGTACACTGCCTATAAGTGTTGTAGCAAGGTTTAAGTATATCCATTCTATAAATAAATAAATATCTTGTGTAAAATTGTATCGTATTTAATAGTATTTCCCTGCAAAAAATAATACTATTTTGTATACACCCCGCTACGACATCAATATATATCTATATTTACATATACATATCCATAAGTTATTCGATCATCACAACCTTTGAAACACCCATCATCTTCACCGGACACCTTCCATCTCCACCACCGAAGCCACCATCGAACCACCTTCCTTTATATTTCTGTTTCACAATGTAACCACCACGTACCCGCCATCGTAACCTTCACCTTTGATCACCAAAACACCTCACATCACCAACAATTATCCACCACCTTATCAAACTGCTGCTGCCATGTTTTAATCACCCCGACAACCACCAACTTTCACCCTACTTCCATCAAACACCTACAACCATCACCACCTTCTTCACCTTCGCTACATAAAATTTTTTTGTTATTCTTTTTACGGTTACCAAACCCATGATCACCAGCGTCTTTGATTAAACCCACATCACCACCGTTACCATCTTCAGTCTACCGTTATCACCTCCACCATTTAAAATACCTCTGCCGTCTGCTAACATCATTGATGCATCACTTCCAACCGCCACCAATAATCACCACCACAGGCTGCTGTAGCTGTTGCTATATGCGTCTGTTTTCTATCGAACCACAACCAAAAACCATCACATACAACCATTTTTGTTACACTTTTATTGCTTCTACATATTTCTGTTTCATCATTCGAAGTTTAACCACCATGTAAACCTAATCATCACCACCGCCTAATTTAATTATATTTATATTCCCACTTGCAGTTAAAGAATTTTGTGGACCAAGGTTTTCCCTTTAAAATTCACGTACCCAAACATGATCTTTTTATTATACAGAGTATTATTCTAGTTGTGATATAGTTTAGTGGCCTAGTGGGGAGTGGGGTCGGTACATTTGAACGAGAATTGATTGATCAAAACTAGAAACCGATGTAACACATTACTTTGGCCGATTTCCTAAGTTAGTGGACTAACTTGAAATTTTATCATGGGCCGAGTCCTAGTACTCTTATTGGGCCGTGACAAGGTGTTTCATTGGGCCACAAAACTTCAAACCCGTCGTTATATTTTTCTGGTCCCTGTGACGATAACACACAAACCATACACTTATTTAAGGTGATGATGGACATGATAGTGATGATCGATAACATTGATTATGATAAGATAATGATAATTAGTTGATGAAGAGTTGAATATAATTAAGACGATGATAATAATGAATATTTACAGCGGGTCATTTTTGGTAATTCGTTTATTTGGATAATGATAATAGATAAAGATGATGATGGAAAAAATGATTTGGGTTTTGGTTTTTGAAGAAGAAAAAGGAAAAAAGATATAAACTGGTTTAATAGATTTGGTTAGCGAATTGAATAAGAAAATGCAAGGAAGGAGCAATGGTTAAGGTGTGTTGTGGATGAGCGAGAGATCACGAGTTTGAGCCCCGGTTGTGTTATATTTTTTTAGAAAAAGAAGAAGAAAGGGAAAACAGGAAGAAAAGGGACTTATATAAATATAAGTATCATATTAATTAGAAATGAAACATACAGAGCTTTGGTTAAGGATGTTATCAGGTTAACGGGATGTCGCGGGTTAAAACCCGGACTTGGGCATTTTTTTAGGACTACTTCATTGTGGTAGTTTACTTATTACTCATTTTTATTATTATTATTATTATTATTATTATTATTATTATTATTATTATTATTATTATTATTATTATTATTATTATTATTATTATTATTATTATTATTATTATTATTATTATTATTATTATTATTATTATTATTATATTATTATTATTATTATTATATTATTATTATTATTATATTATTATTATTATTATTATTATTATTATTATTATTATTATTATTATTAATGTAAGTAGTATAATTGTTGAAACTAATTTTTATCAAAATTATCATTTTTATTATTAGAATTATTATTATTATTATTATTAGAACTATCATTATTTTTATCATTATTATTAGTATTATTAATATATCAAATAAAGATTTTCTATATAAAAATATATTATTTACATAAATCATAACTATATTAATATGTTTGTAATAAATATTAATTATCTATTTAATGTATATAAAAATAAATATAGTTAATTTAGTTATTAATGAAATGTACAACTTACTAAAATAACAATTAATAATAATACCTAAATTTGTTCGATTACCATTATATGTGTTAATATACATATAAATGATATAGGTTCGTGAATCCGAGGCCAACCCTGCATTGTTCAGTTCCGTCGTATGAATATTTTTACTACAAAATATCGTATCGTGAGTTTCATTACTCCCCTTTTAATGCTTTTGCGATATATATTTTTGGGACTGAGAATACATGCGCTGCTTTTATAAATGCTTTACGAAATAGACACAAGTAATCGAAATTACATTCTACGTTGGATTATGAACACCGAATATCACCCTTTTAGCTTGGTAGCCCAAGAATTAGGGAACAGACACCCTAATTGACGCGAATCCTAAAGGTAGATCTACGGACACTAACTCCCCCCATACTGGAAAATGGTATGGTTTAGTACTTCGAGTTATTAATACAGAAGAATTTCTATTTTGGGGATATTCTATATGCATAAAGTTAATGTCGGTTACCAGGTGTTCAACATATGAATGATTTTTATGTACTTGCGAGTGTGATGTTAATTATGAAAAATGAGAATCTTGTGGTCTATTAAAATGATGGAAATGATTGATTATGATAAACTAATGAACTCACCAACCTTTTGGTTGACACTTTAAAGCATGTTTATTCTCAGGTATGAAAGAAATCTTCCGCTGTGCATTTGCTCATTTTAGAGATATTACTTGGAGTCATTCATGACATATTTCAAAAGACGTTGCATTCGAGTCATTGAGTTCATCAAGATTATTATTAAGTCAATTATAGTTGGATATATTATGAAATGGTATGCATGCCGTCAACTTTTGATGTAATGAAAGTATGTCTTTTTAAAAATGAATGCAATGTTTGTAAAATGTATCATATAGAGGTCAAGTACCTCGCAATGTAATCAAATGTAATGTATTCATCCAAATAGATTAGGACGGGTCATTAAAGTTGGTATTAGAGCGGTGGTCTTAGTGAACCAGGTCTTGCATTAGTGTGTCTAACTGATAGTTGTTTACATGCATTAGTGGGTCTGGACTTCGACCGTGTCTGCATGTTAAAAGTTTTTCTTATCATTTTGTGTTGAAAATTACCTACTTATCATTCTTAGAGAATCACTTGCTTATCATTCTTAGTCTAGACACATCTTACTGCATTGACTGCATGAATAGTGTATAGATAAAATTCATATCTTAGCGTATCTGCTAATTTATATCTTAGCGTATCTGTTATTGTAAACTTTGCCTGACATATTTCGTAAATTCCTCCGTAATCTACGAAATCTTTTGTTCTATGTATATAGTTATTCTATGTAATTAGAATACCATCCGATATCCAGAAATCATTTCATATCGAAAAATCCTTTATTCGCTCGTACGAAATGGAACTCGTCACTAGTTCAAGTTCCTCGGATTCTGACAGTTATTTCAATATAGATTTCCACTCGAGCTCCGAAAGAGTGTAACCGGAATGGATCAACCAATTAGCCATCATTTATTCTGGATGAATTGGGAATGGGTTCGTAACCTACTTAATTATTGGAGATAAGAAGAAGGTGATCCCTTCCATCCACCATATTGCCCTCTTGGCTAAGAACCTGAAGTACTTATCGGCGAACCAGTTCAAAACACCATATTCACCCTCATTTCCATGGTATCTCTCCACGATTATATAATATTTCAGATTCTAAACCTTATTCACCCGCTCATTCCAACCGCCAGTCATCCCGGAGTAATCGAAGAAGTCAACGAACTTCGCGCTCGAGTAATCAATTTGGAAAATATGGTGCAAAACTTACCAGCTTCAGCAACATCGCCGGCACCAACAGTACCAGCAACATCAACACCAGTACCACCAACAAACCAAGTTTCAACACCACATACCTCAGCATCTCATTCTATACCTCGAGTATGATTATCATTCTACGAATCGTTCTACATCAATTATCTTCATTCTACGTGACGATTATATAATTTCTAATGTTTTAGAGATTATGTGTTCTAGTTCTAACGATAAATCAAATGAGATTAATATCATATTAACTCATTAAATCCACGATTATATCTGAAGAAAATATATATGTATATATGTTTTCATAAAGATTGTAATCAAAAATTCTTTTGTACAAACTGTTAATGGTGAAAATATTTTAACGGGTAGGTAATACCCGAGGAATATTTAGATTTCACATTAATGAGTTACACTGTACATTCTTTCAAATCTGATTCAACAGTCATTTACTATCCTACTTACATCCACCGATGCACATATCCGTTCACCACAGAATAACCATTTTCATTCAATTTCATATTTGGATTTTGACCTATCAGAATCCGACAAGTGGCATAATAAAGAAAACATTGGAAAAAATAAAATTTGTTAGAAACAAACAAATTAACTATTAGAAATTTTGTTAAGAATCCACGCTAACAAAATCCTAGCTAACTGTTCCTAGCTAACTGTTAATTCCTTATTGTACATTTAATTATCGCAATTTATTTTATTGCAATTTAATTCTCGCAATTTTATTTATCGTCATTTAATTTCTGTTATTTAAATTACGCACTTTATTTATCGTCATTTAAATACTGTTATTTACGCATTTTAAATGTCGGGACACGTATACAATGTTTTGACATATCATATCGACGCATCTATATATATTATTTGGAATAACCATAGACACTCTATATGCTGTAATGCTCGAGTTCGCTATACAGGGTTGAGGTTGATTCTTAAATAATATATATACTTTGAGTTGTGATCGAGTCTGGGACATGTATATAATGGGTCACGACACGTATCAATTAATTCGAATATTATATATTAAACTATATATGAATTGTTGAATTACTAACTGTGGACTTCTAACTGTGGACTCCCAACATTGGACAATTAAAATGAATTAAAATATTGATTATAATATATGAAACTAAACATTTCTTCAAGTTTGCCACTTGATTTCATCTTAAACCTCATTTGTATCTTGACAATTACAATC